>NC_056747.1:1080288637-1080388637 GCF_019279795.1 Protopterus annectens | reverse complement strand
AAATAGCAAAACGGAGCCATGACAGCTCCAAATAAAGGATGCATCCAGTTGAGGAAGCATGCCAATGGCCAAATATATGGCCAGTGGCATTTTTATTTGTTGCAAAATAAGAAAAATATTTTTTTTCCTTGATCTCCGATGTTTAAGTGTAGCACAGCACCACGCAAACGTGCAGCACACTAAAAAATCACAAAATCAAGAATTTAAAAGCCACAAATATGTTTTAATTCAAAATATTCATCTGCCATGCAAGTGAATGGCAGCCTGAAGACAACATGGTTACTGAGTAGTGGTTGCTAAGGGGGGAAGCTCAGTGTGAGAGATGTAACCAAGCATTAGTAGACAATCCTATGCAAATGAGGATAAGGATAGTGAATCCCAATATTTCCTGCTATGTGAACCATGTCCCTAGAGTGTAAGAGTAGGATAAGGGGAGGAACAGAGTAGAAGATGGGTGACATCATGAGAGGATATGTATCAAAAAGACTGTAAGCTTATTGGAGTAGAGTGGCATGTGTTTGCTGTGAGTTACTCAGGACTAGGAGAGGTGTGTCTACAGTTGTCTAAACTGAAACCCAGAAACCGAAGGTGTACACCATGGCTATCACTAAAGTTTCTTGCAAAGATGCTTATAATGTGTGCTCGCGTGTAAACCCGTCTAAGCCTGTGTGTGCGGGTGTGCGCTCGTGTAAGCCTGTGTTCGGCCATCTAAGCCAGTATACACGAATGTGTACCCGCCTAAGCTTGTATAAGCTCGTGTAAGCCTGTGTGTGCGCGTGTGCACGTGTTTGTGCTTGTTTGCGTGGTGCTGCCCCCTGTGGAAACAGAAAGGGAAAAGGAAGGAAAAGAAGTGGTAGGAAGTTAATCAAGAAGAACTAGCAGACCTGCCAGGTGAAATCAATCAGAATCAGCCAATTACACAGGCAGTACACTAGCCCAGCCCAGCCCAGCACTTAAAACTCTGCAAACAACATTCCCCCATGTTTTTCTCAGAAACACTGCAACACTGCAGTCAAAAAGAGAAGTGAAAACTTAAAAAGCTTAAACTGAGACATAAAAATGTTAGGGGCTGCCATTGCTGTTATAAGGCGACATGTGCAAGATGCTGAGGGTGGTGCCAATGTGAATGCTGCTGAGCAACCCACAGTGAGGAGAAAGAGAAGAGTGTACAGATCCAGGCTAACCTACCAGGGGCTACATGAGCTGGAGATAGTGGAGCGCTATAGAGTGGACAGAGAGCTCCTGCAGCAAATTGTTGAGCTGTGCAGGCCATGCCTCACACACAGAACCAACAGACGGGAACCCATCCCAGTGGAAACCAAGGTATGTGTTGGCCTAAGAATACTAGCAACAGGTACCTTCCAGAGACCAACTGGTGATATGATGTGGATTTCACAGGCATCAGCATCCATGGTACTGCATCAGTTCCTGAATGCCATGTCAGCACATGTTGGTGATCTTGTATATTTCCCCAATTCCCGTGAGGTATTGGCCAGCAATATGCATCTCTTCCAGCAAATAGCGGAATACCCTGAGGTAGTGGGTGCAATTGACTGCATGCACATACACATCAAAGCACCAGCCGGTGAGCGGGGTAGGGCCTACATCAACAGCAAGGGCTTCCACTCCATCAACTGCCAGGTCGTGTGCGATGCCCAGGGCATAATACTGAATGTGTGTGCTGGCTGCCCTGGAAGCTACCACGATTCTCATGTCTGGCATCTGATGCAGCTGTACCAGATATTTGCCAATGGGGACATCCCTGACGGTCACCTAGTGGGGGATGCTGGATACGCACTGGAGCCATGGCTGATGACACCCATCAGAAATGCACACACACCAGAACAAGAACTCCATAATGAGGCACACGCACAAACACGAAATGTAATCGAGCGTGTGTTTGGGATGCCCAAGTCATGGTTCTGGTGCCTGGAAACATCTGGTGGAGCCTTGCAGTACTCACCAACTACATGTACCCAAATTGTCATGGTATGTGCCATGCTACACAATATGATCCTGCAAAAACAGCTGCAGCAGGAACAGCATGGGGCAGGGCCAAACAGCCCCCACCATTGTCAAGGCCTGCACAGGCACAGCGTGACTTGGAGGAGGAACAACCTGAGCCTGCCCCAGTAGGCAGAAGGAGGCATGCCCAGTATGCCTTGGCCTTGGCAAAGAGGCAATGCATAGCACATACACTGGCTCAGTAGGAACCCTGGAAATGATACCTCTCTCTGACTCGCACATAAAATAAAAGGGATGCCTAACTTGACACTACCTGTTTCCAAATGTATAGCGAGTGTAGTATGTGCATCTGACATAGGCAGTCCTGCAGCACCACCTGAGGCATGATTGCCATGTTTTAAGCAATAGAAAGCAGTGCTAAGCAGCTGTTACCAATATCTAGTATATGTAAACACAATTGCTTGTGCAATGTTGGCCAAGGTCAGGCAAAGTTGAACAAAGTCAGTTAAACATGTTCATAACTGCTTTACTGTTCCTTAAGCAGTCTGGTCTGGCCAGCATGAAAATAAAAAGCAGTGACAGGGCTTGAACCCAGGATACTGTGCACTATAGTCACAGTACTGAACCACTAAGCCATGATAGCATTACAGTGGCACAGACACAGCAGGACAATTGTACACTAATGCGAACACAAAGCAATGCTGTATCATGCCCCTAACGAGGTAAATGGTTAACCTCACCCACACGCCTATGCAGACAGAGAACATCAGGCCAGGCGTTGTAATGTGGGATGTGTAGGCTATGAAGTTGCAAGCTAATATATGTGACAATGGACGCTAAGATCTGTAGTACAGTAGTATGCCCCAAGCCAGTATGATAGGCAACAGTACAGACAGTAATGGTGTCCTGTACATAGCAGTGCAGGCAAAGCAAATGTGTATAAGTGTCAGTTGAAACCCACATCCTATGTAAACCCACAGTAACAATCCGGTGTGCCCACAGGTAGAAATGTACAAAGAATAGCTGTCCCCCCTGTATGTAGAAATATTGATAAGTCTATGCAAAGTGTCTCATGGGAGCCCTGCAGGCACAGCATGATCCCTGTTGATCTATGACACAAAGGTGAGGCCTGCTGTAAAAATACACCTTGATTTACCATACACATATAGTATAAATGTGTATACTGTGCGTGCTCACACACTCCAACAAAGGTAGTGGATTTCATTCAGCATCACATTGAAAGGTCATACTGGGCATGCTCACACACTTAAAGAAACAAAGCAAATGTCAGGCAGAAACATACTGAAAGGTCATACTGGGCATGCTCACACACTTACGCTAAATATGGATGTGATAATAAGGGATCCATGGACAAATGTGTATAGTCATCTCTACTTCCAGAAACACATTCACAAAGTGGTCTGAAAATCCTGCTATGTGTACACACAAACTGCCAAGGTCTGTGCAAGTAAGTCATAGGAGGTTGCCACTACTCAGCAGTCATCAGACCTGTCAGAGAGTACCACAACACACCTGCGATGAATCTGACTAGGCACGTTCATCAGCTATAAAGACCAATGAAGTACCTTAACAAGAGGATTACTAGCCTCAAACAGTTGCCCCATGCAACAAGCATCAATGTAACACAAGATGTACTCTGTTGCATACTGTCTACGCAGGAGATCTCTGCCCAACAGACAGGTCCAAGTCATGGTTACACTCAGAACTGTTCTGAGTCACAGCTCAATGGCACTAAGAGCCTACTGATATTGGCCTACTGATATTGGCAACATCCTGGCAGATAGGATCAGTGTTAACTTTACCCCCCTCTCACCCATGAAAGAGCACATGTCTATAATGGAAGACTGCAAAGTTGCTGTCATCACGGCTGCACAGGTAAACAACACTCTCCAAAGCCAGTATCACAGCAGCCATGGGACTAGATAACTTCCCAGGCTGTGTAGTATCTACTACCCTGAAGTAAACATTAACATGGAAGGTCTGTGGCTACTGAAGTTTCCAGAGGACTGCAAACTAGAAGCCATCATTGTAAACACTAAAGATGTGGACATCATACAGAAGGGCCTCACTGAGACAGTTGGCTGTTGTCCAAGCCATGTGCTGTAGCTCAATGCCAAAAGGTGCATTATCATCACCTTTGTTAAAATCTCTGTAGCCAAGAACTATAACATAAGTGGTAGTATAACTCACACTGTAAGTGTGACAACAGACCCTGGGTCACAGGTGGACAGTGGATACAACTGTGATAAGCACATTCCCACAGTAGTCAGGAAACTCTCTTATGTGGCACACCTCATCACAAAATGTGTCTCATGCAGAATAAAAGAGGACAGTGTCCCCCCCTACTCACCACTCACTAGAACTATAAAAGAGTACAACGCCACTGTTACTATGTACCTCACAAGACAACCGCAACAACTGGAAAGCCAGCAGCAATACCTTACAAAGAGCAGTATTGGCCTGAAATACATGCCATACACAGACCATTGCAAAATTCCTCATCCGTACTCCCTTGCATATCGCCTACTCAGAGGTGTTCACTGCCTAACATACAAAGCTATGTCAAACATAGAGCTGCTGGATATGATCCACGTAAAACACTCACAATCAGTCTGACCTTTGGACCCAAAACCACGAGTGAAATACAAAAGGAAGGGGTGTAGCCATTCACCTTATGAATATCCACACCTTCAGGTTACTGGCACAGCATGAGGCCTTGGAGACCATGCAAGTGCAACTAACATTGGGCAAAGCTGCCCATCAGATTGTAGCCTTCTACAGATCATGCACCTTGTCTCAGGAACCACACACAGTATTCCGGAGAACAATGGCAAATATAAAGGTCCTATCAAACACCATTATATGAGGAGATTACAACTACCCAAACATTGAGTGTGTGAATTACTCGTATACAATGTCCTTTGCCCAATTTGTCCTACAGTTAAGAAAGTCCAACACCCTAGAACAGCTGGCAGCACGCCCACTACAGGTGACAACATACTGGACATGATCATCACCAACAGGGGTACCAGTGTTCCACAAGAGAGATAAACCCCTTGCTGGGAATATCAGATCCTGAAGTAATCACACTGGACATCCACATCCCACCCCCACACCAAGTCAGTGAAACCACTGTGAGGACATCTGCAAAAGCAAACTGCACACTTCCCAAGACCAAAGTGGAAAGTTCCGAAGACCTATTGCTATAGGATAATGGTATGCAATCTGCACAAACATTTACAAGTGCATCCTATGAGCATCTACAGCGATGCATGGAATGAGACATCAGAAATAAAACCAAGATGCACTCGTCCAAAAATAGGACAACAAGCAGGTGTTTGTTGTCCATAAATAAGCTAGACAAGAGAAAGAGGAAACGAACACATGATAGATCCAAATTCACTAAAGGAAAGGCATCATTATCAGGAAGAAACAATGATCGCTCATAAAATAATCCAAGGAGGGTTTCTAATGATAGCCAAGGAATGTAAGAATAACAACCACAAAGCCTTTGGTTGCTATACCAGACATGTAGGTGTCAACTTCCAAATATGCTGTCAGCTACTGAAAAAAGGAATGAAATACACCAAACCAACTTTTATTGCCCACATTCAGGAGTACAAGTTCAGTGTAAACTCCCCTCCATCACCCCCAAAAGGGCCTGTGTCCATCACAGAAGGATGCAAAGACCCAGACGTCATGGACATGCAGGTAAAGACAGCCCTCACCAAAGCTAAGAACATAGCATCAATGTGATTGTATGCTATTCCAGGCTGCGTCTCACACTAGGCCCATTAGGAACTACACACTCGTCTACATTCACTGTCCAGACTCAACTGTACCACAGGCTATGTATCCAAAGAATGGCATACACTAACAGTCATCCAGCTCCACAAAGGCTTTGCCAAAACAGAACCTGGAAACCATTGGCTAACATGTCTACTCAGCCGGGTCCACAGAGCTATTGAGCCAATTGTCATGGAACCCATACACTGAGACAGTGGACATCTCCAGACACTGGACTCTACAAAACTTCACCTTGTTAAAGGGAGAGCCTGGCTCCCAAACCTAGTTGAGTTATTTAAAACAGTTACCATGAACATAGATGGAGGTGAAAGTAGTCCACGCAGCACACCTGGACCTCACTAAGGGCTTACTACACCATTCCCCACTCTGTCATCATGGACAAGTGTACCAGCTTGAACATTAACAGCTATGTCACAGGATGGGTGGCCAAGTGGCTCACAGATCAAACACACATGTTCATAGTTGTGGGTACCATGTCCAACTCTAAGCCAGTCACAAATGGCATCACACAGGTCTTGGTCCTGGGACCCCACCTGTTCAGTAGATACTGCTCAGAGGTACAGGGAAGCATGACAGGTGTATGACTGAACAAGTTTGCAGATGAATGGTAACTGTGGTCCATAATTGACTGTACAGATGACACAGACATCCTCCAGAAGTGTCTTCCAGAGACAGATACCTGGTGTCAAAACTATGCCCTCAAGCTGAATGGCAAAGAATGCATAGTTATCCCCTTTGGGTAAAACAGAGGGCACACAAATTACCATATAGGTGGTAATCCAGCATGTACGGAGAAAGTCATTATGGCGCTGGGGACACAGGTAGATAGCAAACTCACGTTTGATGATCACATGCCCGAAATGTTTAGACATTCCTTCAATGTAGCCCATCTAATGTCACCTAATGTAACCCACGTTGTATAGTCTGATGATGTCACCATCCTACAAATATACCTGTGGAAAGGATAATTCCCAGTAATGTGTATAGCGCGTTGTGTTAATGCGTACTCCTCTAGTATCATGAAGTAGTTAGGTAGGGGTTTGAATCCTGCACTGGACAGCTGTGTGTGTGTGTTCTCCTTGGGAAGGAGCAACCTTTTAGGAGAGTAGTGAAACACCTCCAAAGTGGTAAACTTACCTTTTTCAAGTCTGATGATGTCACCATCCTGCAAATACACCTGTGGAAAAGAGAACTCCCAGTAATGTGTATAGTACATCGTGTTAATGCGTACTCCTCTAGTATCATAAAGTAGTTAGGTAGGGGTTTGAATCCTACACATGGTGAGTGTGTATGCTATATGTATGTGACACTGTTGGTCAATGTGTTGTGGGTTATGCGTTTACTACTGTATGACATATCAGTATGCATTGCACATGTGAGCTAGCTGTGTGGCAAATACATAGAGGTACATGTTACCTCAATGATTGCATGTGTGGGAACCCAGCTTTCTCCAAGTACACAGCTGTCATCCTTGCCAGACTGTGCTGCTGCTTCCCAGACCTTAGGTCACATATGTATGCTTGTGACAAGCCCCGCCATTGCAGTGATCCCTGGCCTAGGTCATCGGTGTCACACAAAGTCATTACAGTTACTATTGGAATGTGTGTATGAGGGTGTATGGCCGAGGTATATGTCAGACCTGTTCAAATGCAGCAAAGTCTGACAATGATGACTATTTATAACAGGTGTTGAACAACCTTTGTGGATATGCATGCAGACCCCTTATTGCTTATGTGATCCACCGAGGGATCTGAACATACCTTTGGAAAAGTGATTAACAAAGGACAGATGACGTAACACTTGGTTGCATGTACACATCGGTACCTGCTCATCATGTTGTTGGCCACTACCTATGTGGTACTATGTGGATAATATGTTCCATAAAGGTGGATGACTATGCTTAGTTTGGCTTACAGCTTTCCAGCATGGGTTTGACAACAGGCATCTGTCTGTATGATACCCTTGTGCAGGATGTGTGTGTTATCTGGAGAATGCATTATAGGCCACAGTATGCATTACCAGACGTAGACAGACATATCCCTACTGTGATTGCTTGTACCTAAGAGAGCTATATGCCAAACAGGAGTGGTGTCAGTAATGGGTGCAGGTGAATACCAGTGGTCAACGGTATAGTATAGTACCTGAAGGATCCAACTGTAGCTGTGTCTCCTACATCTGTGTGTCGATTGGCAAGACATCATCTAATGATTGGTTATGGTCAGGCTGTGGAAGTGATGTATACTACCAGAATGCAAAAGAATGACAGATAGTAACAATATCACCCACAGCACAGTGTCAAACCATGTCATACACACATGTGTAGACAGGTTCCGAAATGTGTGCAGTACAATGCATACTGGCCACCAATAGAAACTATGGAGTATTACTGTGTAATACAGAGCATGTCACCCTGGCCATGTGTCCACTATGCATGTACATGCAGACAGTGCACCTCCACCATGTTCACAACTGTACACCTGCAAATCTGTGCTACACACATCCCACACATACTGTCCACTCTCTAACACATGCTGCCAATACTGCACACATCAGCCAAGTGGCACGTGTCCGGACAATACAGTTGGAACCAACACTGGTGTAAACAACACTACAATGACAATCATAGCATTAATGCATCATGCCTGCTCACCTACACCTTCAAGCATATCATTACATTGTACTGCTGACAACATGCTAACATTGCTTCACTGCTATAAAGACACCCTGTGCATCAGCACCATGGTAGCCTGTTCCTGCATCGATGTTACAGATGACAGGAGGTGGCACAGGTTTCATCATATGCACAGGGTGTGTTGTTGGTTGGCCAGAGGCCTACAGTGAGCCTTCCAATCGACATGTATGTGTGTGTGTGTGTGTGTGTGTGTGGGGGGGGGCAAGAATACTGGAATGGGCCAATGTTGATGTAATGTGTGTGGGTATGTGTTAGCCCTAGGTGTCTGGAGTATGTGTGTGTGTCTGCATGCACATAGTTCCACCATGTGGCTGCCATATATGGGTATTAGCGGGACAGCCACAGACTGTACCTGTGAGGCTTCACAGATCACCGTCTCTTGGCCACGGATACGGTACCTGTGCCTAGCAGGGGTGCTACTGACACTATCAGGTACTAAGCCAGACTGGGTACTATCCCCAGAGGTGGATGGATGTACACTGGACACAGGTCCCTGCTGGGACTGTCCAGAGCCATGTGCACGTGGTCTTCTAGGATGTTCCATGGACAGCCCACCCCCAACATTGCTGGGGCTGGTAATGGCACTACGGGAATGGCTGTGGCTTGAGGGACGTCCGCGGTGACTGCCAGCTGCTGATGTTGCTGGCATACGTCCACGTCGACGACTCAGCCATTCCGCACTGTCCTGACACATGGACATGACATTGCGAAGGATATCTAATGTCTCTCCCCAACATCTATCAGTGACCTCTGTGTAATGATGGATGGCACCTGCTAGGTCATGGATACTGTCAATGACAGCGGTGTTATGTGCCCTCTGTGCCCTTAGTCCCTGTCTGGTGTACTGTTCAATATGTGCCTGTGCCTCCATGACAGCCTGGAACATGCGTGACATTGTCAGACCTGTGGCATGTTTGCCAGTGGCATGATGAGCAGCAGTGCTCCTACGAGAATCCCTGGACATCTGCCTATGTGCTACCCTTCCAGACATCTGGGTATGGCTGCTGTGTTGAGATGCATGTGCCATGGATACCACACTGCCCTGGCCAATGCCAACTGTACGCTGTCCCTCAGCTATGGGCATTGGTGATGGATGTATTGGCAGTATGACTGTATGCATGGATGGGGTGGACAGCTGTGAACTGTCGATTGGTGGCCCAACGACAGACCCTGGCAAACATGCCTGTGCATCAACACACCTATCATCAGTATCACTGTTTTGCTCAGTGACATCAGTTTCCCTGCTCTAGTGAACCAGCCCAAGGTCAGCACCTGTGAGAGATAGACAGGAAACACCCTTTATGACCTGTACATGTCGGCACACATGCACACATGGACACATGCACACATGCACACATGAACACATGAATACATGCACACATGCACACACGAACACATGGACACATGCACACATGAAAACATGCACACATGCATGCATGCACACACGAACACATGCACACATTAACACACGAACTCATGCACACATGCACACATGAACACATGAACACATGCACACACGAACACATGCACACATGAACACTTACACACACACACACCCACACACACCCACACACACACACACACACACACACACACACACACACACACACACACACACACCACCATCAATCCAGAACATACTCAATAGCGGGTGAAGGTGGGGTACAGTATCACAAGGCAAACAGTTATATCACAAGTGTCAGCATGCAGGATGAGTGTTTCACAACAGCATGCAGTGCGGGTGTTGACAGCCCTTGCCATTAACACTATACATGTCTTTGATGCATGTGTGTTGTTGTTCAGTGATTGGCCTCACCATGGAACTCACTGTGTACATGGACACGCCAGTGCTGTGCAAGTATTATAATCTCTGCAATGTTCTGTGTACCATCTCTCACAGGTATACATACCATGGCTGGATGTGTATCTGTGTGTCACATAGATATCCATTTCTGATTAGAGGGTCTGTGTTTTTAGCAGATAATTTTGGACACATGATTAGCACATGCATGCTATGTATACACACAGGATGAGTGGTGCATGTTAACCTGATGGAATACCATTGCTCAACATGTCCATTGTACAGTGGTTATGGTGAGTGTAGGACATATTGTGGACATGCCAGTGCCAGATATGACATGGCATGCTACAACACAACTGCAACATTAAACATCACACAGACACAGTGTGTGTCATGTGACCTATATACTCAATAGCATTACATGACATATAAGTGTCACTTTGTACAAATGGAGATTGCTATGCATATTGTGTATAGGTGCTTATGTTTGCACACACACACACACAACACTGAGGTGCATAGCAGGTAATGCTGTGTGTAGTACTGTAGTCACTGTAACTGGATGGGGTGTACTACCATGAGCCGTCATCATGCAGCATAATGTGTTCATACAATGCTACTAATGTGTGCCACACCAGGACATACAATGCTGTACCGGAAATGCAGTACCATAGCTACAGTCACCATTTCACATCCAGCTGTTACATGGGTTTGTAAGGTGCACAATAGGGGGCATTGCCTACCATGAATGTGTAATGTGATGAAGTGTGTCGCACAGACACATGTGAGGCATCTACCCCTCAGGTATATTATGTGTGCTGTGTGGATGAAGTGTGGGATACTGTGGTGTAACCTTACAGCGGGCGTCTGAATATGCCATGTGTAGCATGTTAACGTGTACTGCGTATGACAGTGTTGTGTATGTTGTGTGCATGTGTATCGACTCTGCCTATCCAATGTCAGCATCAGTGTTGCCACAATTGTGTGGAATGCTCTGTGTATTTTATGTGTTATAGGCAGCTACCCACGTTACTGGTATGTGCATAGTCACACAGCAAACATGCACAGCATGCATTATGCGTATGTGTGTTACGTGTACATGGCCTACACCTCACCTATGACGTGCACATTTAATTAGCAGTATTAAAGGCAGAACACACTCACCAGCATGGGTCGGCTGCCTTGCTGTCACACCAGAGGGACCTACAAGGATATGAGACACTTTGTCAGTGGCAACAAGTGTTGCATTGCTACTGTGTGTTTGCAATCGTACAGTAGTACAACGGTTGAAAGTCACAGGCATACAGATCATATTCCTAATTATTATCATTGCACAACACTAGGCACCACATCATCTAACTACACAGTACACATCTCAAATAAGCATGCTCTAACAATTGAGGTAACAGCAGTCTACAGCTATGTCATGTTACCTGCATGCTCCATTTCAGCTTGCTGGGTGACTCCGGCCTCCATGATGACACACATTAGTTGTTGGGGTTGTTGTTGGCCAGGAGCCACCTGGCTCAGGAGCAGCTCCTCCACTCTGGTGAGGGGGGGGGCTGGATGGCTACCCCCCACCTGTGGCAAGCTGCTGTCTGCAGATATCAGACGCACGCTGCTGGACATGTCTTATTAAATCACTGCAGTGATGGCGTACCTGCTCATATGTCCGGTTATGCATGCCTATGTCATTTACCCGATGGACAAGCTCTTGCCACAGCGCAGTCTGCTCATGCTGGTCCTGGCTGGTTCTGGAGAACAGCAGGGCAAACTGCTGCACCAGGATGGATGTTATTACCTCTTCCTCCGCCATGCTATAGGTGGGATTACGATGGTGGGACATAGCCCTGGAAGACAGTGAAACAATATATGTGAGCAAGTCATGAGGCACACGTACATTTCTTATGTACAGATATCAATTAACTGCCATATATAGCAACCTATTGACTGTCAGAGGATACACACTTTCAAAAACACATGTCAGTACTCAACCCACAACTGCCTGACAGTGCCTGGCACACTCTATATATCAAACCACATTTTGCTCAGCAATGAACTTACAACAGTATGTAATACTATACAACAGTACATGGCACACTGTATGCGACACAATTCACAACCTAGACACAGGAGGTATATATCATGCTAATGCATCATGAAAAGTGTAATCCTTTGCAATGATTGCAAAGTCCAGTGACAGTATCACTGGTATACCACACTAGTCATTGATGGTAGACCCCTGCCTAACATATGTGCACATTCGTGAATATAGGTGGCATGTGGTGCTGCGGTAGCGTTGTCACCTTACAGTAAGATGTTGTCCGGTTCGACTCTCAGCTAGAGTGTCTTCTGCATGGAGACATGCGTGAATGCGCATCAGGGCCGGAAAATCGGCAAGTAAAAATCAACTACCAATCATTAGCGGACCGGAGTTCCGCTGTGGTGACCCCTAACCGGGAAAAGCTGAAAGACACAAACTGCTGTACTACTATACATGTTGCTAGATATGCACCTGCATCCTGTAACACACATATGACTGAGGCCATGGTACAGCCATACACACACACACACACACACACACACACACACACACACACACACACACACACACACACACACATCAGACATACATATCAGATACATAGGTATGGCAACACAGGTGACCCTTACCTGTGTACCTTACAGTACTGTGTGTCAGTACTTATGAGACTGTATGCCTGAGGTATGTAATCTGTGAGGACTACAGGGAACACGTGGAACAGTGGTTCCAATCAATGTGGACATACACCATACTGTGCTGTTTAGGCATACAGCCTCAGGTAGTACTACAGTTCATACAGGGGTGGATTCACCAGCAGTAACACTCAATAAGCATGCATGTACTGCTTTGGTCTACAATGGGCACCCCAGTCGACAACAAGGGACTATGTCAGAACATATGGCATACTGCTTTTTCAGCCTAGCAATTGTATACACATCTTTTGCTGGGATCACAGCTAGGACACATAATACCATGCCAGAAACAGTTTCCCACTAAGCTATCACACATAAACCAAACTCTGACACATTCACAAACACATTCACCATCATACTCAGTCAAACTCATATAGCAACTATTGCAACAAGTACATGTGGGTGTGTATCACTTCATAGGTAGGTAAGAGGCTATTGGCCCTAGGGCCTATAGAAGCCTAGCCATACGCTACCCTGGCCTCTGATACACAGGTCATTGCATTTCACGTGGCCTTGTCAAGCAGAGACACAGAGGTGATTGCCTGGGTGTATTCACTATCTCCCATACAATCTTCATGAATATTTATGACAACTGCTAATTAGGAGCTTTGTTTGCTATGGATAGTTGTTTTCATATGGTGTATGGGATTTCTCTGAGATGGAAATCTATCCCTCCAGCATGTGCTGTTTAATGTGGTCAGAAGGTTTTGGTCCCTAGAGGGTGTAGCACATAGAGATTGTGATCTGTTTACATGCAGCATGTCGAACAGCTCTGGTTTTAACATAGCTTAGTATGTTAGGCAGAGGTCACCTCTGGTTAGGCGGCATGTGACACAGTGTAGTTGTGGGTTTGTGAGGTAGTCTGCATAGGGCATCTGTTTGAGGCTGGTATTACTCTTTGTGAGGTATGTCTTTCTCGTTACCAGTTGCTGTGGATGTCTTGTGAGGTACAGACCACATGGGGCATTATCCTCTATAATGGGATTTATGTGTGATGAGTTGAGGGGAACACTGACCTATATTTCCCTGGATGACACACCTTTTGTGATGAGGTGTGGCAGGTAGATAGATTACATGACTAGTGTGTCACTGTGATTATCAAAGGGGAGACTACAGTCCACCTGTGTCACATGGTCTCATCACACTTTTGGTGTTAAGCAGACTACCACCTATGTGGTTGTTCATGGGTACGGAGTTTTTGTCAGGAGGGATGCCAATGCAGTTTCAACATTGAGCTTGGGTCCATGGCTTTGTCACCAGCCATCTGTCACAGTAAATATGACCATGTCTCTCCCTCTCTCTCTCTCTCTGTATATATATATATATATATATATATATATATATATATATATATATATATATATCTATATGTATAAACACTTAAATATGAGTACGCATTGGTGTATATATAGATAACTATATAGGCACATATACAGTCCACCTTTCATGGTGGGAATATCAATTATGCAAAGGTTGCGAGTTATACTGTTTTGTACTAATATAGCACAGTGTTGTGCGGAATGCATTTAAGGTGTTCTTAGCACATGTAGCTTTAGCAGGCCTCACAGGCTGCAACACTGCAAACCTGACAATTCATAACCACAGCGTTTAACCACCACATGTCATATACCAGCACTGTATGCTGTCTTGTTTGCCACACACTACAACCTACATAGAAGTATGCACATAACCTTCAACAACATATATATGTCCACCCTTCACAAACAGTTGCAGTATGTCCCTTGCTCTGTGCACATGTACAGATGCTTATATATCAGACACACACAGATCTCTCCGTATGTGTGTGCCATACACACACAAGGTCCACACTGTTGTAAGTCCATGGACCTCACAGCTGACCTGCTAGGCCTTGCTGTAACATGAACAGGTGTCACATGTGAGCACACAGTAATATCAGAGGGTGTGTATATAGCTGCAAATGCTAGATTTGCATACTAGCCTGGTACAGCTCTTGCCAATGCTAAGCTACACATTAATATGACTATCATGCATTTGTTACTCTGTCACATCCTTGTTTCTATAATTGTATGCACTACTCCCCCAAACAACCATTGTACACACTACTGTACAGAACAGAGATAACATGGAGCAGATGTTTGACATTTAATGCTGAACTACATATATCACAGTCATATCCCACTGCACACACCTACACACTGATTTCTCCATGGCAGTAGTTATGCAGGGCATCTGTGCATAGATACGTACCGCTGCCACATATGGATGATTCAAAGTATGTAGAGTACTCTTCCAAAACATCTACTACATGCCAGTAAATACATATCAGTTACATACCTTTACTTTTTCTGGGTTTGTATTATTAATTTCCGTGTGTGTAGTAATAAAACATATTTTATATATGTTTTTTTTTTCCTGTTGCTGTGGCTGTTGCTGTTGTTGTTGCCGGTGTCTATCTGTCTGTCTGTCTGTGTCTCTCTTTCCTGCTCGCTCGCTTTATTGCTCTCTCTTTCTCTCTCTCTCTCTCTCTCTCTCTCTCTCTCTCTCTCTCCGTGGATGCAATGAAATGATTGCATGTGTGGACAGCAAGTACAGGCTGCTTTTAGAGGCATCTGCACATGTGCATATGATGGTCTCTGCACCAATTGGTGGCCACCATTTGGTAATTGCATGCAGCCTGCTGTGTGGTAATTGCAGTACTCACTGTCATAGCAACCCAATGCTATAAATTGCTAGGTCAGGTAGGCATAGGCCTTTCAGTTTTCCAAAGTGGGGCCCATGCTTGTTTGCTGTGGACACCATAGTGTAAGTCAGAAGGTTGGTATACTTCTTCTAAATGTTGCTTAGGGTGTAGCCAGTTATTTGTATGTTGTACTCAGACCTGAATGTTGCCTCTCCCAGTACACAGTTAACAGTATAGAATTGTACTCACCCCTAGAAATGCTAACACAAGATACATGGGAGTATGGAGTTTCTTTACAACATCTACAATTAGCTGCCATACATATGTAGTTATTGAGATGTTTCCATTTGCCACATGAACTGTTTGGATACATCTATACTGTGGATAGTAATGTATTCACTTCTGCAGTGTTTGTGCTTTTTATTTTGTTGACATTATCACAGGATGCTCATGAAACTGGACAATTCCAGTACTGAGTATGCCTACCCACATCCTTGCGGTACCTTGAACACACTAGTATTGTGTACATCTGTGTGGGGATTGTCCTGCTATGATACTGTGTGGGGGTTGTGAAGTGCTGCTGTAACAGTATTTACTGCTAGAATATCTGGTTCTGTTATCACAGTCATGTAATGCAGTTCCACAACAACTGCTGTTATAGTTCCACAGAACAGGTTTTGTGTTATGGCATTCCTACACACATTTTCAGCAACATCTTGCTGTATATCTACTGTGGTACTTCATGCAGTCTAGTGTGTCCAAGGTCTGAGGTTTGAGACTGGCAGTGGTATTTTATTTTGCTGCTGAGCAGAACAAGGCCCCTCATATGCAGAGTGACTAAGGCACTTTTAAGCAGTTGTAAGCGGGTTTGCGTGGGTTTGCGTGATGCTTAGCAATACTTAGCTAAGCGCACACATGCGCACACTCACGCAAGCTTCTAACTACTGCTTAAAAGTGCTTATTCCTGCTAAACCCTGCGCTAATTTCTTTGAAAGAAAAGAAAATGGGGAGATAGGAAAGTGGTGAAAAAGGGGCACAAAGAGGGAAAGACAATAGGGAAAGCAGCTCGGGATGTGCAGGATGGGTGTAGGGAAGGTCCATAGCTGCCCATTTCTTTAACAGCAACAGCTGTGCATATACTAATAATTTGGATGGAATTGTGAAACCTTCCACCCCTGAGAGAGGGGTGAGGACAACAAAGTATATTGTACTGCCAATTAAATTTCAGTTAATGTGTCCAGTGGACATGTGTGCAAAATGGGCAGCTATGTATGGGGCATAATTTTTTTGTGGGAGCAGATTGCCTCTTTTTTATTTTATCAGGTGAGAGTGGTATGTGGGGTAGGGGAAGTAGGTATATTTGGGGAGGTAGGTTGGGGAGGTAAACAGACAAGACAAACAAGATGCATACAAGGGCGGAATATGACACATGGGGTGGGTGAACACCATTGAGGGGGAAGGGTGTTTGGAAATCGCAAGCCCATGAGCCCACGGATGGCAACATTAAAACTGACATCCCCACCCATGGGTAGTCACCACTGCACCTTCACAGCCAGGAGGGTGGCTGTGCTGGGGGCTGCGTAGGAGGGGCAGGCTTACCCGTGAGTTGCGCCACTCTTGCCTGGAGCTGGCGTAGAGGATCAGCGACTAAACGCTTGATCTCCCTACGCACCACAGCCCGGACCGTTTGGCAGGTGAGAGGTGTCCCTCCTTCAGCCACGCTTGCATGGGGGGGACGAGCCCCATCCCCTGCAGTGCTTCCACCCAAAGGTGGCACAGGGCCACCGGAGGAGGAGGTCCCAGGCTGGGCACCGGACATGCTGGTGCCAGGTGCCATCGCCAGCTGAGGTGGGAGAGGAGGGTCCACTGGGACTGGCCTTCCCATACATTCTATCTTTAGCAGGATTTAATGACAATATGGGTTAGTAACAGACAACAGCATTCCAAATTAGCTGTAACAGCATGCAGTAGTATTCCCATTAACCCAACACACAAGAATTCCAATAGTTGAACAGCAAGCATAACACATGCATATTTAGAACAACAGTGGACATTCTAACAGCATGCAGTGTTGATTGGTGGCAACAGGCCACCAAGATTGTGGTATGTGAGCAGGGCACATGCATCACAGTACATGCAGATATTTATGAACCAGTAGGACATATGTCCCAACAAAGTTTTTCAGATTACACATACCCATTTAGGTGTGGAATGGCATTATTTATGACCATAAAGTAGGGTATAAAAAGATCACTCCATTAACAACGTATATATACTTATAACTTTACTCTACATTCCTACTGACTGCAGGTATATATCCCCTACATGTATTACACTAGTCAGTGTCCAGTAAATTGTGAAATGGGTTTTGATAGTTGTTTATTTACCTGACCTGTATCTGACATACAAACTGTACAAGATGCAGATGTTACTGCTACATATTTATATATTTAATTTATATTCATATATCTACATATTTGGCTGTCTTCAGGTGACATTATCAGCTACATTTACACAGACCCCTACATTTCTAGCAGCACACTGACATTTGTGGGGAACACAATCAGAAGCTACTCATGTGCCAGATTAACCTGAACATGCTAGCCATGAACCAACAGTTGAGGACTGTATATATGCTTAAGAGCTACTGGCATTCCCTTAATTCACTTTATATGGACCTACACAAGTGTTTATTGACAGCACTTAATACAACTGTACTATTTCCATAATGCAAGGGTACTACAACATATCAAAGAAAGTGACACGGACACAGTCCAGGAATTATACCTTTATTAATTACATTACACACTTTTGTAGTGGCTCTCTCATTCATTTCATAGTTTGGTGCATGCAGAATACTTTTATTCAAGACTTATTATACCTTTGTTAATGGGTTACAACACTCTTTTTCATGCTCTCTCACTTATTTTATATGATAATACATGCAGAATAATTACTAACCTGCCTGGTGATGCAGCCTTAGCAGCCTATCTGCATAGGCTTGCTGATTCGCAGCACGGACACCTGCAGCTGTGAAGTAAATGAAGGGATATTGAGACATACCTATCCATTATATGGACTACAATAGCATTCCTTACATACTTCATTCCATGGCTACCTACTCAGTAGGGGAGCATCTTGCATGTCACAGGCCTCCTGCATCCATGGGTTCAGTTGGTCCTGCTTCTGTCTTTTCAGGTCTGCATGGTGGTGACGGACCTGCTTACCAGTCCGAGGGACGCCTGTGGCACTGGTGAGATCATGAGCTAACAGGTTCCAAGCCTCCACTTCATACTCTGCCCCTTGGAACTGGCCCTGCAGTAGTCTTGACTCATGATGGTGAACAAGGAGCCAAACCATTGAATCTTATGTCATCTTTCAAGGGGAACAATTCAATAATGCAGTAACTATAACAAATGCAGAATTATGGGTTTGACTACGTATATCAGTGAAAAAAACATGTTTTTGGTTCAGAAGATCAAAAAACATATGTCAAAAGTGGTTGTGTGTACACTTGTCAAAAGTGGTTGTACACACACTTGCAAGATTCAGTCTGTCTCCATGTAATATGAAATGCTCAGTGAATGAATGCAAACACCTTAGAGATGGAAGACGAAAACTATGAAAATGCGCATGCAAACACATTACAAAAGTTAGATGATGCCAGAGTCAGGCAGCTCAAGAAGAGAAAGGTCAAGGGTTGGGAGACTTTGACATAGAGTGCATCATGCATACTCAAAACTGCAAAACACCACTGGACATTGTGTGCTACAACATATATCTGTGTGTCAGTATGTCCCTGTATTTATAAGATTTCAAATGTGCATTGGGGAAATTGTACACATTCTTTATGTGGGTGTGCATAATACCCTGAGCATTTGTGTGAGAGTAAGACAAGTAGACAGCATAGAGGCAGTACTATGGAGGTCTACAATATGTAATAACATGAGCATCTTCCAAGGTCAGGAGACCAGAGAACAATGTGTCAGGTCCTGTGGACCTGTGCATGGAGTATAGTATTTATACAAGTACTAAGCTGGCGATGATGTGGAATAGAAACACAAATGGAGTGTGGGATCCATGGAAAGATATATGTAGGTTGGCTGCACTGCACTGTTTATCACAAGCATAAAAAGCAGGAATGAGTCCTAGTTCTCATTGCCATCAACATAGGGAAAGGCACTGCATTCCAAGGAGAGAAACAGCAGAGCATGATGTGCATATCAGGGCGAGTGTCCCTATATCCATTGCATAATTGAAAGTGAATAGTCCATCCATATTGTACATGTGCACTTAGACCAACAGAAGCCTGGCAATGGTCTTGATGTTTCCCAGTGGTTTATATAAACCACAGATAGCAATGATAGCATGGATCAGCTCATCCCTCGTGTTTTTTTTTCTTCTGGGAAATCATGGCTCTGCTTACACGTAGATACTGTGCAGTTCACTCACCCTATCCTGTTGTAACTGTACTGTACAAAGCAATGTCCTAATGGGAACTGCACTGTAACCCATTAGTACCTACAAGCAACTGCACCATAACTCAGCCATAGTCTGGATTTTGACTCCTCGATGCCCCGTCATTGCGCTCGAAAGTGAGTACCCTCTCCAGCACCGGCCATTCTGACTGCAGATGGGAGCTACAACCAGTTATGGTGTGTATTCCCGCCTATGGAGCTTAAATATGCCTTATTTCCCGCACTTATTTGTGATTGGCCATTTTTGAAAATTCTCAGCTAACAGCAAACCTGCTTAGCAATGGTTAAACTTTCATTTATAAGTATATGTATGTTAACAGTACATGCTTTTGCTAAGATGTTATGGCTTAGTGGTTCAGTATTTTGATTATGGTGCACAGTGTCCCGGGTTTGAGCCTTGTCATTGCTTTTTATTTTACTACTGTCCAGACAGGCTAGGGGGTGTGACTGTGTTTAGGCGTTTTTGCTCAACTTTTCTCTACGTTGCTGCACGTTGCCTGACGAGGCCCTATGGTGCGCTGGTTAGTGCGGTGCACAGCTCAGCACAACCCTATTGCGCTATGTAAAGCGCTGCTTAGCTATGGGCAACTATATTGCACTAGGTAAAGTGCTGCTTAGCTATGGGCAACTATAATGTGCTGGGTACAACGCTGCTTAGCTATGGGCAATTATATTGTGCTGGGTACAACGCTGCTTAGCTTTGGGCAATTATATGTCAATATCCTTAATGCTGCTCACCTTCTTATATTTATATATATACATTTTGTTCACTAATACATTGGCCATTTCAATGCTTTTTAATAAAATTTCATTCATATATGTCAGGAATTATTTTATATATTGATTTAAAACATAACATAGAAAGGGGAGTGGTGGGACTAGAACCATGAATGCCTCCACTTTGTGCGAAGGCTCTACCACTGCGCTATTGTTATTTGGCTTGATTTGCATATACATTTGTTAATATGCTCTTCGATGTCGAAATTGCTAACTGTAGCTAAGCAATGGGTACACCCGCGCACACACGCGCATATACGGGCAGCTATATGGTGAATAAAAAAAAATAAATTGTTATACTTTTTATTTCATTTGTACAGGGCTTTTTAATGTGGGGGAGTGTAGTGTTGGGTGTAAACACATTTGAGTGGACTCACTTATATCTGCTGACATTTGCAGAGTTAGGCACTTGCAGCGGCGTGGATATTTGGACTGCTTGGCAGCCTGACACGACCCCTGCACTCCTACATGCTCCGTGTTAGCCTAGGAGTTGAGTCAGCATGCCCTCATGCATATGCATGACGCGCTGATGTCTAACTCTTAGATGGCAGTCTCCGGGTAGGACTTCGTTCGTCTTACACGGAGGATTACTGAACCCCCCTATGAGTATGATAAATGGGCAATTGTGAATGAGTTAATGTATGTATGAATGCTGATTCTATTTTTTTTCTTATCACTATTATTTTATGATTATGAGCACAATCATACTAAATGCGTTCTTTAACGAACATTTTAAGCTGATTATCCTTGCAATAAATCAATAATGTCTAAACTGTCCGTGGGTAGGAGGTTGGCATAATAGTTTAAGGTATTTACCTTACAGGCATAAGGTGAAATGTTTGATTCTCACATGGCTTATTTGGCTAGGCTTAAAATGGCCTAAAAAAAGGGCAGTTAGCCTTGTAGTAATCTGTGAACCTATTATGACTAACTCCACTATGTGAATGAAGTGTGTTATTGCTGTTAATTGTGTTGTTAATGTTTATAATTTGGCAAGTAGCAGGAAACATGACTTGTTTTTATCATAGTTCTCATTGATATAAACTATGACCACACAAGTAGGTGGTACATATCTATACAATGGCAGAATTCTTTGACTTCCTATCAGGTATGCCTGCCTAGAGGTGTGACCTTGAATCAAGAACTGCAATGTCCTGAGAGTGCAGCAGTGTAAAAAGCCCCAGAACTCAGTGAAAAGTATGGTGAGGCACTGGAAGCACTGCGGTGTAGCCAGCTGCTGACAAATAGCCATAAAGTCAAATTAATAACAGTGGTGAAGGACTGCATCTCCCAAGAGTTTGTGACCCCCCCCACCCCCCACAAATGGATGACCCTTTCCCCTGTACACAGTAAGCAAGTCTTTTACAACCACCAGTCATAATAACCCCAGACTATCTTGGTCAGCAAGTACCTGCACAGTATACACAGACAAACAGTTTGTTAAAGCACAGACATCCATAAGACTAATAAGCATGATACAGCATTACCAGGTCTCCAAACCCACAGCACCCCATCTGCAAGACACAGCTGTCTGTGAATGCAGCCACAGAGACCAGGTGGTAAGGAGAGGTTGATTCTGACAACTGAAAGCATATCAAAAGCATAAGCAGTAATAGGCGTATGTGCTACAAACCCCACTCAGTTGGGTAGGCATCTACATCCATAAAATACTGATATAATATGGAGGATATAAAGTGAGACACTGAATGAATGTCACTGGTAGTGGACCTCATCCCATAAACATTGCAAATAGCCTACAGCATGCCTTTGATTCAGTGACTAAATGGTCAAAGCGATGTAGCTAAATATGACCATCTTAGATTATGATATACTTTGAAAGGACTGCACTGAGCAATGTCAGAGACAACAACCCTACAACAAGCCATTATTGCTGCCTACTTCATTTGTCAAAGTGTATCTGTTACCAACTGCAACACCATGGACTGGCAATGACCCATGGTTTGGACCATGACTTTGCACAAGAGGTGAAGCAACTACCAGCAATGGCACCCCCCCCCCCATTAGACATCCCACCGACCTTCAAGGCAGTACTCATAACGAAGTACTTTAATGACAACTATACATCCTAACATTTCCAGTGAGAAGGCACTATGGCAGCACAGAAACACAGGGTACCACCACTGTCTCTCTGCATTCTGGTCAGTACCCCCTTTGCTCATGGCAAGCCTTCCACAAAATAAGGCACTGGAAGGTTCACCAGAATAAAATCCACTGTTTTATTGATCGCACATGATATTAAAAAAAGTAAAACACATCCAGAATGCATTAACTGGATCACCGCGTTTTCATCACAAAAACTTCTTCAGATGAGCATACCAACTTCTGAAACCCCTTTATATACAGAAACATCCCCAATTAATCAATTAACAAACTATTATGCTTTTAAAAACACAGTGCAAAAAAACTATATACACAAACAATGGAACACAATAAATACAGAAGTGCATAGAAAATCATTTGTTGGTCGAGCAGGAATCTTGTAATAAACATACATTATTTACAATTTGTAAAAACTTATAAACAAAAAATGTTTAAAAATATAAAACCGTTTTAAAACCACATTTAAAACACTGCTGTGTAGGTCATACAAAATGTAAAACAGCACCATCTGCTAGAAAGTCACATAATTTAAAGTTTAGCTGACCTAAGCTTTAAAACTGGCTTCAATGAAACCATCTCATTCAAACCAGGATACCTAGTAGCTCCAAGAACTAGTTGCCAGTACAGTTCCCTGTATTCTAGGCGTGTTTCCCAAGGGCCACCCCTAGGATCAATGGGCAATATTTCTATTACATAAAAATAAAAATCAGCTCCTGCACAGTTCAGAGTATGTTTATACAGAGAATTGTTACTGTTCATCTTTTTTATATCGTACCTGTGTTCATACATTCTTGACTTTAATTTTCTCTCAGTTTTGCCTATATAGAATGCTTCACATTTGTCACACAAGGCTAAATAAATAATTCCATTAGTATTGCAATTAGCAAAACCATTTGTCTTAATAAGTCTGTCTCTACTTTTCAGATGAACCATCTCTCCAACTTTGACATAAGGGCATTGGGCACAACAACCACACTTGTGTGTGCCCCTTTTGTTAGAAAGGTGAACACCTGTACTAGGGGTACCATTCTCCAAAATGTTTTTAATACAGCGTCCCCTTCTGTAAATACACTTAAAAGGTTTATCAAATATATACTGCAGGTCTGATGTACTAGTAAATCTGTTCCATTCTCTTTCTATAATGTTTCTGGCCAACCCAGCATCCCCGTCATAAGTAATAACCAAAGCACTGTTGTACCCATTATCACCTGACCTCTCCGATGTTTGAATGTTTTCAAGGTCTTGAATGTCACTCCCAAAAATGGGGGCAAACCTAGATTTTCTTGCTTCCAAAACTTCATTGTATACTTCTGCTAGAAGCTTTTCTGGGTACCCACTAGCTTTGAAGAAACCCATAAGATAAGCAATTTCATTAATAAAATCATTGTCATCCGAAGTCATTCTGGATATTCGAAAAAACTGACCCTTTACTACCCCTTTCCTCTGGTGATGTGGGTGTGCACTGGTATAATATAGGTAAGAGTTTGAAAATGTTGCTTTTCTGTAAACTCTAGTTTTGAAGTTCCATCCAGCCTTACTGATACTGAGGTCCAAGTACCACCAACCTTCAAGAAAGTACTCATAACCAAGTACTTCAATGACAACTATATATCCTAACATTTCCAATGAGAAGGCACTATGGCAGCACAGAAACACAGGGTACCACCACTGTCTCTCTGCATTCTGGTCAGTACCCCCTTTGCTCATGGCAAGCCTTCCCCAAATCCAGACTATGGCTGAGTTATGGCGCAGTTGCTTGTAGGTACTAATAGGTTACAGCGCAGTGCCCATTAGGACATTGCTTTGTACAGTACAGTTACAACAGGATAGGGTGAATGAACTGCACAGTATCTACGTGTAAGCAGAGCCATGATTTCCCAGAAGAAAAAAAAACATGAGGGATGAGCTGATCCATGTTGCATTTGTTATGGTTACTGCATTATTGAATTGTTCCCCTTGAAAGATGACATAAGATTCAATATGCTAAGCTGTATAATTTATCTGCTACCATATAATACAAAAAACTGGACTTTTTAATCTGTCTTGACTTAATTTGTATCTTCTCTTTGTCACTATAGTCTTGTGACATCCTCTTAAAAAATAATAAAAAGAAGTTTATTTTATCACATAGTGAAATAATCAACTATCAAGTCCACACCGAACTTAGTTTATAAAAACGTTAGTGTTAGATGATAAAGCATAAAAACAAGAAAACAAATACAAAACAGCTATGACTGCAAAAAAAGTAAAATCTAATGAAGCTAAAAGCACAGACCAAGGAAAGTGCAGTCTAACCGAAAATAATACTACATGCAGTTATAACTGAGGCGCGCAAATAATAATGGCATAAGGGACCAGTGATGAAAAATGGAAAATGAAAACGGAAAATGGGACAGTGACGGTTTAACTGCCAAGAACACAGTAATGTTGGGGTCCAGATGTTTTCTCATATAACTGCATGTGCCTAACTGTTAAGAAAACCAGTACTGAGATGAGGTACACAAGCAGAACAGAATGTTGTACTGGTGAAGAGTATGCAGGGCTGCAGAAGGAAGATGAAAAACAAAATTCAGAGAGAAATAACATTGCTGAAGTAAAATATACATTGGAATCCTGAAGGCTACCTCATTAAGATGGATTTTTATCTTTTTGCCACTAGGAGGATACAAGGATTATTGCATGCCTTCATGCTCTTGTTGTGCTGCTGGGGCTGGAAATGGACATATGTGTATAAACACCGCTGCATACAAAGACGGGTGTAAAGTAGAAGTCAGTAGGCCTTGATTCAGAAGTCCATCTTAAGAAAAATGATAGAGCTGTGCTCAATGCATTATATCATTGTGTATGCTCCTGTAGGAGGGATAGGAATAGGAATGCACAGCAGAGTAAGAAAAGGAAAAACTGTAGGCCTCTCAACTGCTCCTTCTATGTACTCATGCTTCCATCTTAACTTCATACATTTATTTCTGCTTTTTTAACATTTGCACTTTTTCTGCTTGCTTAATAGTCTGTTTTAACACTTGTAATTTGTCTCCACAATCCAAGTTGGGCTGAAAATGGATCTTTTTTGATCAGTGCCCGACCATGATAAACAAACTTAAAAATATAAATAAGCTCAGATCCAAAATATTTTAGTTAGTCCCATAACCAATACATTAAAATAGCAGAATACATGTGGGAGGGAGGTGAGATGAAAAAACTGACTGCATACATGATTTTTTTCTGGAAGTTGTTTGTAACACCTGTGTTCAATGCAATAGATTTGTACATATTATGGAGACCTCAAAACAGTGTTACATTTTTATGTAATTAATATATTATTCATATCTTCTTACTGCAATCATTTCAAAGTACCAGTGTCAGCCAGGTTTAGGTTAAGGGAATGCTAACTACTGAATGGAATTACGATATAATGATGTATCCTAATAAATGTATACAAATGTTCACAGTGTCATGGCTTAACTTGATTCAAAACAGTAACGCTGTCTGCAGCCCACAGCAGTAAGGTGCTGGAAAAAAGTCATTGTTGATTTGAACTTTGTTCCTGATCAACAAAACAACTAACTAGGTGAATTCAACAGAGAAGATCATCACTTCAGCCAGAAAATGAGAAGAGCAGCAAGAAAAGTAGATTTTCTAGAAACAAAGGAAGTCAATTTTTATGCAAATTGGTTTTGTAATGAAGAACTAAGGAAGGGAAAAGTAGTAATTACAGAGCAGTGATACGCACTAATAAAGGTAGAACATTTCAGCCTTTGCAATTACTGCTGATCATTTAATTTCAGTTTTCAGTTCCAGTGTTTGCAACACATTTTTGACAACTCATGCAGAAGACGGTGGCGAGGGTATGAGAACGTTTTCCTGTGGATCTCTGGGGCACTTTGTTTTTGACAATATAGTACATGGTCTGGTTTGGCAGGAAAGGTCATGAGTGCTAACATACTTGTGTCACAGTATAGCAAATTACAAGAGAGGTCATCACCTTTAACAGGCTCTGGACATTTCATTTTCTTATTTATTTGTTAACTAAACTGTTTAACCTGATCTAGCCTGAGGGCCTGTTAGCTGATTTGATTTAGACAGATGCAATAAAGGCTAATATCTGTGACATATATTGAACAACTACAACTTATTTAAATTCCAGGGGGACTGCGTCACTTGCAACCCTTCTCCAGTGAACTGCACTTTATTGTTAGCCAAAGCTATACCTCGCTTAGCTATCCCATGAGCACCGTGCTGATGACTGCACACACAGTAACCTAATACCCACATCAGCCATACTTGAACTCACTGGCAACGATGCAGATCTACAAAATGGGCATGGTCTGCTTCTCACCACTGCATACAGTCTACCAACTGAATGTTAATGAATGAACATGTGTACAACATCACACATTCTCATTCATGAAAACTCAGTTCAGTGACTGGCCGTACCTATGAGAGAAGGATTTAATAATTTACCAGAATATTTACTACTTGCTTGCCTATCTGGTAGGCTAATGGATTTCTTGCTGAGACTGCAAACATTGATAACAGAGTTCCAGTTATCCTGATGCATCTAAGTGACTTTGTGTTGTGCAGTTCAGTTGTCCCCATACAGTTTTTTTGAATAAAAATATCATGACAGGATACCTTAGTATTTGATCTGCTTATGGCAATGGAATCACTGAGTCTAAGGGGTAAAAGATTATGCAAGATATCTCAATGTACATGGTATTTTGATTTTTTTAAGTTTTTTAAGTTTTCCTGCAATGTCTATTTGCCTCAGAGTCATAGCTTGGTCATGTCACCCTGGGTAGTCCCCTTCCTTGGGTTGGCATCCCCTCATTCCAAAGTTCAAGACCAAAAAGGAAAATGGTCAAATAAGAAGCTCATTACAGTTACTACCACCCTGAACCCTAACAACAACTATTGATGCAGTATGCATATTCATTTAAGAAGCTGTACTATCACCAGGATTCTTAAAAGAATGCTGATTCTGTGCCCATGACCCATCAACAATGGCCCATTCTCTGAAATATAATAAATAGCAGATTTACTGCCTTATCATAATTATAATACACTATATGTAAAATGGCAGCTGTAAATAGAATAAACAAAAAGTGATCCTACATTCCTGATGGGGTCACCTGTTAATCTCTTGCTTGTTGCTTTCAAAAATAGACCTGAAGAAGTAACAACTAGATAAGGCAATTTGCTCATACTGTGCTACCTCATAACTGGTTTAAAGAAACATTTCACCCTGTGATGCAATTATTCATTATTTTTGCACCTCCAGAATCTTCCCAGATGACTCTATTACAGACACTCCAATTGTCCCATTTGTTCTGGGGACACAGGAGTTAGGCATTCCTAGGCTACCTGAGAGCTGCCCAGGAACTCCAATCAACCATTCTATTCCCTGGAGAGAGTCATGCAGTTGGGAACAGGGCAGATTTCTGGTCCTGGGGGCAGCCTACCATATCAACATTGGAAGTACAACCCTCCATCTCAGTGGCTCCTCCAAGCCAAATATATTTTTTCCCCAAGGTAAATAGTGCTTAGGCACACTGATTTTCCATTGCCTTTACTGGTGCTAAACACCATGATAGCATAGATTCAGATGGCTTTAGCTCCTGTGCATCACACCTAGGGATCACACCCACAGACACCTTCTTCACATTGGGAATGGCAAGCTGAAAACAGCCTCTCACTTATAACCTTCATGACCAGCTCCTATACGTAAGCGAGCCACTTCTTGAATAATGGTCACCTTCAGCATCATCCATCTACTTTATGGCACTAACTAAAATATATTCAACCTTATCCCAGAATAGATTTTTCTCCCTATAATATCATCTTGTAGTTTATTTCCCAAAAGTTCTTCAGTGCCTTTAAGTTTCTTAATTTCTGTGATGTCTTTGCTAATAATCAAGAAAGTCCTGTTTAAATCAACCATTCTTTCAGAAAGAAATGTGTGTCATCCTGCATGGCTTTGGTGAGACACCCCTATTTTGTATGCATTTATTATGCTTTTCTGTGGTTATAAGGTGCTATGAAGGACACATTAACAACTTGAGCAAATCCTTCTGCCTTAGTTGTTGGAGAAATCTTTATATGAAGAACAGACATGAGATGTGCTACAGCACTACATGAGAAAATAGGAAAGCACACAGATTTTTGAACACTGAAGTGTTGATTTTAGTAAATGTAGAAAAAGAATGCTCTTGTGATATCCTCAGCTTTCAGCTGCCTTTCTTCATCTTTAATACAACTGTCAGTTGCAGAAGAATGAGCAGAGCTGCTAGACATGCAAGCAACTTTTACCAATGGAGCAAGGGTATAGTGGAGGGGTGGGAAACTACAGCTTTCAACACATAAATAAAACCTACCTTTTTTGTATTACATGAGATTTACACTGCAAAGTACTCGAGCACCAGGATTGTAAATAAAACACAAAACCTTGAGAAACACAATCCCAGGAAGTAACAGTCCGCTCACCTTGGTGAATCAAAACACCATAAAATTATTCCGTTTGAGTTTGATAAAGTCTGGTATGTTTACAGATGAAAGCACTTACTTCACTGTTGGTTTTTGGAGATTTTTACCCTTGCTGTGGAATTTTAATGAATGGTGGAATAAACGTTACTGTGCTTAGACTACACCCTTGTACTTAGGATAATTTTATGGTGTTTTCATTCACCAAGGTGAGCGGACTGTTACTTCCTGGGATTGTATTACATGAGATTTACATTTAATACAAAAAGCTGTTTAACAGCTCACAACACAAATCACAGAAATTATGTGAAAATGAAACACTGGAAGGGCTTACAGATGCATTCAAAATTAATATCTCACAAGAAAGTTAAGCACCTAAAAAGAAGAACAAAGACATCAGTTGTGCTAAGACACAAAGGAAGGCTTCAGAAGCATAGTACAAAAGGCCTTATATTGGCAAAATAGTGTGATACAAGTAGGGCAATATGGCCCAAAGCTGATTAACAATAAACAGAAACCTCTTTGCATGACAAAGTTAAATTAGCTAGGGAATACCCTACCAGCTAACCTAATACCCACTACTACCTAATACCTACTACTGCATGATGGCACTCACCAGACTTAAGGGAATACCCTACCAGCTAACCTAATACCCACTACTACCTAATACCTACTACTGCATGATGGCACTCACCAGACTTACGGGAATACCCTACCAGTTAACCTAATACCCACTACTATCTAATACCTACTACTGCATGATGGCACTCACCAGACTTAAGGGAATACCCTACCAGTTAACCTAATACCCACTACTACCTAATACCTACTACTGCATGATGGCACTCACCAGACTTAAGGGAATACCCTACCAGTTAACCTAATACCCACTACTACCTAATACCTACTACTGCATGATGGCACTCACCAGACAATACCAACCTACCAACCTACCTAGCCCACTACTACCTAAGACCTACTACTGACCAGTTAACCTAATACCCACTACTACCTAATACCTACTACTGCATGATGGCACTCACCAGACTTAATGAGTCCATTGTATGTTAGTGAGGCTGCATGCTTTCTTGCACAATGACTCATCATTGTGAGTACAACTTTGAGCTATAATAAGGGTTTCTCATCAACGATTCTATATTTTATTGTTAGAAATGAGGACATGGTTGTATAGGGTAGTCAGATGGGGGAAGAGCAAGCAATATACAGAAGGATATTGGGAAAGGAAAGTGCGATAATATGGGGAAGCAAGGGTATTATGTGAGGCAGATGCCCATTTTCCTTTTCTTTTGATGATGGTACAGGAAGAATGTAGCAAGGTTTGACTATGGGCATGAAAGAGGGTATAGGGTTGGTAGCAGACGACAAACATAAAGGCACAGATCAGTAGGAGAGGTGCTAATGCAAAGTGGGGGAATGCAAAGGAGAGACAGACAGAAGGAGAAGAACTAGAGATGAGGGAAAATTGGACTATACATTGGAGAGGAAGTGAAATACAAAGAGAACACCATGACTGGGGAGAAGTTTGAGTGACAGATAATTGTCAAGCTATACAGTGCTGACCAAAGCCAGAGGTCAGTCACCTCTGTGATTGCCCTGCTAGCTGGCACCAGATACTGGTGGCCTAATAGGCAGGGGCAGGCAGTATTGCAACTTGCCAGTTGCAGAATGATGTGCTCCAGGAAACCAATGCATGTATCAATTTACTGGTCCACCAATTATATCACCACATCTTCCAAATCCTGCTGGGTTGCATACTATATCCCACCACTGGCATCACCTGATGGAGACACTGTACCCTCACCAGTGACAGGCTATCAGATGCCACCAGGTAGCCTTCTGAGTCACTTTCCACTGGATGACCTACATTACTCTGCAGAAAGATAGATCTGGAGGCAGCTTGAGACCCAACATGAGATAGCAGGGCAGGATGATGAAAAAGTGACCACTGCTGCCCCACAACCAAAGCTGTGGCTGACACTGCATAGAATAGATACATAAATGAAGAAAAACAAAACAAAACTAGTAAAGAAATATAAAGGAGGACATTGATAAAGAGAGGGACACAGCATGAAAACAATTACTAATACTTTGTACAACTCATGCCATAAAAGTACCTGGAGGAGTAACATATTGTTAGATATAAAAAGTCAATATATGCAATGCACATGGCTAACCAAAGTTTGCTATTATAGGCATTGTGCCAGAAGGGCATGAAGACATGGTGCCAAAGCAGTTTGCCTGTGTGGACGTATTAAGAACTGCAGTGGCCATGGAAGCTGCACTAAGAAACCAGTTATGTCACATTATGTGCCTAACAGACAAAGACGTTGATGACAGACCTAGCATACTGGAAAATGCCCAGCAGGATAACAAGTAGTACATGCCATGGGGACACAGCCACAGATGACTAAACATTGTCATAAACACAGGACCCAGGCAATGGTGGCAGGCTTGTAATATGAGATACCCTATTCCCCAATATCTGAGGCAGAATATAATAATCAAGTATCAAGTATCTGACACACTACCAAGGAACAGGGGAATGCATAGGAATGCATAAAGGTATATGGACAGACTAATGAACTACTATTATGGAGGGCTATGGCACAACAGAACATGCAATGGTGGGGCACAAACATGCACTTGTGATGTATGTAAGTATATGATACAACATGCACACCCACAGGTAGGCCAGTGTCCAGCACACTGACACTGTTGGCACTTCCCAGAAGTAGGATGAGTGGGAGATCATGTTAGTCTGAATGTACACTAATGACTCAAAAAGGCAAGGCATGTATGTGTGGCAAGGGCTACAGGCAACACTTTATCAACAGGAGATTTTGCAGGTATGCTCTACACCTAGTTATTCTTTACATACATGTTAACATGTCACCTTATTCTCAATAATCCTCCCAGCATATGAGAAACATAAAAGAAAAGGAAAATATCCATGAATCAAATGTCCTGTATGTGACAGACCAGTTATGACTAACACCGGTCATGATTAGTTACTTTAATACTCTGGGGCATTTTCTCCAAACTCTTCTATTGGCAAAGAAGATCATGATGGTGACTTATCAGGTTGTTGATACCTGCACTGTTATGCCCATGACATCACTCACATCCTGGTAAGGCAGTGGCAGACATTAACTTGTACTAGGGACTCTCATAACAAGTCCCTAGTAGGCACTCCTGGTGACATCTGTGCAGTAAATAAAGAACAACTTTAGATTGCTTCCTGCACAACCTGGGAGCCCTACCACAATTAGCACCCATAAAAGCCACTGCCAATTCAGAGGTCAGAATCTTGAGGATTAATTATTAATATCACTTGTAGGTAAGTATAACATACACTGAATGCCAGCAAGGCAGTGTGACAGTCTGTAATGTCACCACATGGTGGTGCTAAAACAAATGGCATGCCAGGGTGATGTCTGGGGTATGCAGGATACACTGGCCTGATTGTACATAGCTTGTACAACCCACATTTCATACCATTCTTTCACTATACTACCTCTAGGGACCATAACATTATCTCTTACATGGTGAATATAGTCATATTATCTTTATCAATAAACACCACAGGGATCTGTGACCAACCTAAGCATGTGCAATGCACTAGAAGTTCATTCATGTGTGTTAATCTTCAGGCACAAGCTTCAATGAGTAGCACTGGTATGTTTCACAATGAGTAAAACATGCATTCCAGAGACTGTTAACCTCAATTCCCTTATTGGTGTGATTGTCATGCCACAAATCCAAAAACTGTGTGAAAAAAACAGCTACAGCCATTCCAGTGCTCCTTGTGCTACAGCAGTTTGATGCTTGACAAAGTAAATGTAGTGGAGGCTAAAGATTATGTTTCATAGAGGTCACACAGAGCTACAGCCACTATGGTAAGTCTGCAGGTGACAGTGCTATGTGGTAGAGTGTGTGTATAACTTTACTACTGTTTTGCTGTTTCTGTAAGGGGGTTGCACATCATCTGAATGCAGAAAAGGATAAGATACTACAGGAAGCTATGTGATTGAGCTTTTCAGCATATTCCCACAGTGCTTTGCAAATTACAGAATGATGTAACTTTGATATGGTCAGATGACACAGGCCATATGTCGGGGCAAACTTGGTTCCTAAAAGAGTGCGTCTGTTTTATGGGTGGTCCATTAGTCACCTGTAGACAGCTCTGTGAAGAGCACAGGGTGTTCTACATGTGAAATGGTGTATGGGCATGCTACAAGGACATGCAATGATGCAGTACCATCCATGCACACTGCCAGAGCAGGTTTATCTAGGACATAGTGGATGGTATGGTGTCATGGAGACACACCTGTGACCAGCTACAGGCAACTGCCATACAGCAGTGACCTGTTGGGTTTGCCTGCACCTCTAGGTGAGTCAGGTGTTGCACAGTCTGTGTCCACTTTGGATAGCAGTGTGGGGACTGTACTGTGGATGCAACAAGTATCAATGGCCATTTGCTTATCGTATGTGTATGCTCACATTTACAGAAGGAGATGGCTCGTGTAGAGTGCAAATGAACGGAGAGGTTCGCCCAGACAGAGACAGACATCTTGTTGCAGGCTCTCTTTGAGCACTGATGGTAGATCCTACTAACCGATAAGACAAACTGGACTTTCAGTGAATGTATATGTTTTGACCTTGTTGTGAACATAAATGTTATCGTTGGCCATGATAGATCTGTACTCCTGGTGTACATTATGGTGAGTGGCATGCTCCACCATACTTGCAGTGAGGCAACTACCTTTACATGGGAGGGAATGGTGATTGGTGTGGGTCAGACTACCCAGCACATCCTTACAGACACAGAGGAGTAACACAGAGGAGTAACTGACATCACCATCTGGGGTTACTAACCACTCCTTCATTCGTAACTGGACATTGGAATGAAATTTCCGCAATGAATGTCTGTGGGTGATGCCAAAGCTGAGTATGCCCTTATTTATATATCATGTAGTAAGACATGATATAGTCATTACCTCTCAAATGTTAAATAAAGTCATACCACCCCTTCAGTTTCTTTCAGGCTTTATTGGACACAAAATTCTGCACAAAGTGAGTGAGCTTAATTTTTTTTCATGACATACTACTGTACAGCTGTTTCAGCACTGGGAATTGGGATTGTCACTAAGCAGCACTGATACTTTAAAGTGTGTCTGTCTTCTTTCACAAGTGATTCAGAGTCCTATAATGCAATTGTCAGCAAGCTTGATGTTGAGGGAATGTCTGAGCCTGGCAGTACATTACCTACCCCTTCCATGGATACAGCTCCATTGCCTTTGCAACCCACCCTCAGCCACAGATAACCAATGTAGGAGAGGATTTCCTGATACTGCTATAGAGACCTCACCTTCATCTCCTGTCCTCTAGTCAGCAGTGGCCAGTGGCACTCCAACAAGCCTGGGAACAGCAATTTTGTGCAATGTGCTGGTTACCAACAATGCTATGGCTCCCATTCCATGGCCAAAATCAATATCTTCATGGCCAGCAAACACTGTATGTGCAGAGTTATCCAGGCACAGGATGATGTGACCTCAGCCACTGCAGAAGTTATTGGTATACTACACTGGCTATGAGATAACGTCATAGAAGGCTTAGCTATATAATTGCATTTTGGAAGAATGCCGGGTAGAGTTGATACCCTCTAGGGGTCTACTTGTTGATGCATACTGGGGATGATGTCATTCATGTGGCTGTCACTCATCCAATTTCAGTGGGAAAATTCAACAGGGGACAGCTATGACACTGTTTCATTTCCATAGTGCCACATCTCCAATGCATTGTTTGATTACTGAGTGTGTCATGGCTCACTATGGTTGTAACTATGCATAAGATATATGCACTGAGCAGCCTTGTCACATGACTTACTGTTCATTTCCACAAAGCATGCCATCCTCAGTGTCAGTCACGGATAGTGTCAGTTACATTCCTTGGAGGTAATGCACAACTGGACTGGGGCACACATAGATGGTGTACATACTCACTGAAGGTACACTGGACATGTCACAGTGATAAGTACATGGTGTGGCAACATCTGCAGGGGCTGTGACAACTCACACATATTCTGACCAGCTCCATCAACTCTGAAAACCAACCCCATGCTGTAAACACCCTCACCCTAAACAGGATTTCAAGACCACCATATTCACCCTCTCTAACACAAACATCCACACACCTCATTATCCCCTGCCCCACAACACACACTGCCAATATATTCACAAATGTGCCCTGCCTTTGTGCTCCATCCGTATGTTGACTTTGTTCTGATGTATAGCATGGTCAATCAATGTACTGTAAACATAGCCTGACTGCAGTATTCTATGCATCATAGTTACTGTTTATTATTTCTAATCTAGGCCATAGTTGTAAGGTAGATGCTACCTGTTAGCCAGTATATTTCCAGACACCCATCTCTGCCTTTCATGGTCATCACCTGCAACTGGGACTTTTACAACCTTCTCACCAGTCCTCTCCCCCACTGCTGACTCCAGCACATCTTTTCCTTGGATGACAATAATTTGCTCAGCTGTCTGTGTACCAACCTGTTGTTTAACTTTTCACATATGGCAAAGACCTTTCTGTAGGTTTCCAAAACATACTTTTGGGCACCACTAGAGACATCTAAGCAGCAAAAGTGGGTCTTTGTCACTCTATACATATGTTTGATGATGATGCAACTCTGTGACAGTGTTGTATGTAACCTTTGCCATGGTTGGTGGGTTTTTGTATGTGTGATATAAGCAATGGCTCTAGGGCATATCGAACATTTCTAGTATGTTGTTCCTGATGGAAATCACTCTGCACATATCACTGATATAAGCTGCTTATTTGCCATATTTAAAAACAGTGGGCACTACCTGTATGGCACACTTTCGGGGTGTATATTATACCCTGCACTTTATACACCACCTGGAATTTGATGGAGTGGAATCTTTATGGTTAATGTATCATTGCTATTGTGTCCCAGGTAGGGCAATAATGTCAACATGGATGAAGTTGATGGCACCAAGTACCACTGGTAAATGCTATTTCATGCACTGCCTGCATAATGTTGATTTTTTCCACTGTGGTCCATGGAAACCAATGATGTGCCTCCTTGAGTTGTACTGTGGCATCCTAAAATTGGTAAAGTATCCATGAAGCAGATGCATTGGTTACACAAACCATACCTCCAGTTAGTCACTGAAAGAACTCTGTGCCAAGGATTGTCAATGCTATGCCCAAAGCAGTCAGTGTCCCATACATCTCACAGGTTTGTATGTGAGACAATGCATGTGTAATGGAGGCATGTGCCAAGGAGATAGTGAAATGCCAGGTACAGTTGGATCCTTCAGCAGCATAGAGGGGAAGAACAAGCGCATCCAGAATGTACATTTCAGCTAATTCTTCTGCTGCTCCTAGCATCATAACATCATTTTTCTGCATTTCTGAATCCCACCACCGTGTTGCTCACCATCAGTTCCATTTGCCAGTGGTGTCATTATGCAGTCATTTGCATAACACACCAGCCATGGTATTTTGCAACCTTGTGCTACAGATGTAACAACCTCTGAATCACTCCCGCACTGCACACAGACACTCAATGTGCAGTTTTGCTACACACATTCTGACATTTGTTTCTTAATTCTGGCCAAACTATTTTAAAAACCCAAAGAAGAAGAAAACAGACAAAAAATCATATCAATTTTGCAGTCCTACACGACAACTATTTTGGGTCTAAGAAATTAAGACCACAGGAATAAAATTATTCTGATGCATTAGTATACCACAAATTTTCAAAAGCGAATGAACAATTAAGATATTTTTAATTTCAGGGTGGGATTTTCCTTAAATTGAATGCTTTGATAGAGCATCTTTCATCCACTTTGAATCTACCATGCTTAATCCAGCTTTTACCCTGACATAAAACTACTGTTTTATAGTAGTAGAATGAAATATACTTGTTTCCTGTGTTTTTTGTTCCTTAATATGGACCTTCAGCAGTATGTCAAGTATTATATTATATGGTCTATTATCTCATGCATATTGTACTATGTCATATTGTCCATTTATGTACTGTAGCCTTTTAAACAAAATGGTCTTCTGTATGGCATGGTGATTATGAGTTGGATTCAGAAAACTTCACCACATGGTGATTAGTGAATTTGTGCAAGGAGTGAATATGAACAGGGTGGGTGAGATTTAGAAAACCCAGCAACATGAGGCAGTCAGATGAAATAACACCGTCAGAAGTGTTATATGCTAATGACTTCATAATGAAGAGCTGTGTATGATAATGAAGCAAAACAACATAAAAAAATGATACAGAAATGTTTAAATGCCTTGCAGCAATGGTGTGCCTACTTTAAATTTGTCCAAACTAAACTGACCATGGTTACAACCATGTCCTAGGGTTAACCAGAAACATCACAGAACTTGTGTTTGGGCTGATGAAGCCACAGTTTCACTGTGTAGACACATCAGGTGATGCCCTGCAGTATGATCCCACTGCATATGCAAAAATACTTACTGCATGTGATATACTAAGTAAGCCACAGAACGGTGGCCTCTTGTAGAGATCACAGTTACCAACACAACAGGCAGCTGAGACAGAGGAGAAATCAGAAGAAGAGTCAACAGCAGGATATGACCATGACAGATGAAGGTGGCTCAAAATACCATGGCACTAACTATGAGGCACCAGATTACACATAGGTTTACAACATAACTATACCAGAATTAAGCATATACACAACAGTAAATGTGACGCATGCAAAAAAAATCTTATCCATGCATGCACTGACCATATTCTGCATTAGACATAGGTGATATAAGTAACAATGTACACAAGTCAGGGCACAGTTATCATCAACTGCACAGCAGTAAAGGAGTACATGTTTTTCAAAAGGAAGTGTGTAAGTGTCATTGCTAAGATACAGAAAAAAAAACTACATTTATGGTTAGCATAAGAACTTCCTTTGGAGGGGTTAATGTTTAGAAGGAACAGGTTCAGTGAGTTTGTGCTGGGGGCTTTGATGGTGTTTGTATTTCTCTACAGAGATTCCGGCTCAGCATGTGGTTCATCACTGTGGCTTGGCCTACTGTGCACATCCAGGGAATGCATAATAGGGGGCTTCATCTTCCTGTGTATGCCCCACCTGCAACAGCTGTCTCTGGCTGGAATTGTACTGGCTATGCAGTGACATAGGTTAGATGTCAATCTGCTACCTGACCATGATCAATCTCTATGGTTACCAACTATCTGTTTTTTTCTGGACTATCTGGAAATCAAACTGATTATCCAGTAGTCCAGAAAACACTGTACAAACTCTGGTATTCTGTTTAAAAAAACAGACTATTGAACTTTGTTAAATCTCCAATTCTATGGTGCTTCTATTTTAAAAAAACTCATTGATGTAATGAGACTGCAAAGAAAAACAGGAATAGAGGATGTTCTTCCTTTCCTTGATGTGCCCCAGATGTCACAAAAATGGGTAAAGTGGGAGGAGAGAGGGGACGAGATAGGTAGGGTAAGAGAGGTGTGAGGGGTGTAACTTTGGTCGAGTTTTGGCCACAACAAAAGATGGTAACCCTACCAATGTCTGCTGGAGGATGTGCCAGCAGGACATGACCACAAGGATGGCCTCTACAGGGTGTAGCCACATCCACGGCCAGTGTTTCAGTGGAAGTGCTATTACTACAGGAGTGGTATCTTGCCATGTTGGCTAACAGCTTTGAATGTAGCAAATGTCAAGTGGTGAGGGCAGCACATGGCCCTGACAGATGACCCAGAAAAGGCACTATGTGGTTCAGTGTGGGATACAGTATAGTCACTGAATCACACATATGGGTCATGGACATCCTGTATGTCAACATGCACAGCCTGGATCACCTCCATTTCCTCTGCCATGACTCCAGTAGCACCAGCCTATTCCTCTAAAATAGCACCTGCACATACACTGAGTGGCAGCTACTGACATACCAACCTAAGGGGGTAGGATGGTAACCATACCTCTGGCAAGCACCAGTGCCAAACCCCATGTGTGTTCCCCTTTGCCATGAGTGGACAGACTTGGAAATATCTCTACTAGTGGCCACCACACTTCCTTGAGCTATACTGTCCCCATCAACCTAATCAATCTCAGATGGTAGGGTATCCTGGATAAAGGCAGGCATAGAGACGATGTCCATAGTTGGAGTAGGTGATGTGTTGGTCATACTCAATGTGTCCAGCACAAACTCTGCACCACCTGCCTGTTCCAGCTCACCCATGACATCATAACATTGGCTAAATGACCCCCAAATAAGACAGGAGTAGTTCCAAAGTGCTAGTTTCAGATAATGATTTTCCTGTGAATGCACCAAAACAAAAAATATCCTGTGTAGATATGACCTAGCATTACACCTACAATATAACTGATATTCTTAAAACTACAAAAACATGATATTGAGTTATGAGTCTGTCCCTGAATGCTGGATGTAACTGTATGCCAGAAGTAAGGCAGGCATTATAACTATGATATGAGTAAAAGTACAAATTGGGGCCATTAGTGATAGCAGGACTACATATCAGGGCCATCAGTAATTGAAATTCTCTGGGGTGAATGCATTGCTGCCCCAACATTTAGCACAACACTATGGAACTATGAATGGGTCATCCAGGATAGCTATACACTGATCAACAGTTTGACTTCAGCTCTCCCAGTGTGAAATCAGAAACTGAGAAATTGCAGCCAGAGATACTTTCAGTTTGAGTAAAATTCAATTACTGTCTAGTAAGTACACTGCCTGGATGCCTGCAAAGAAGAAACTAAGATAGTTGAAAGAAAATCAGCTAGAAAAGGTGAAGAGAAAACTCTGACTAGGAAGAATCTTGCAGCTGTTCAGTAAATAACAGTTCAAGACACGGCTTCCAGTAATCTAGATAAAAAACAAATCAAATGTGCTTAGAGCTGATTAAAATAAATAAAACACTGAAGGAGTGCATCGACTTAAATAACAAATGGCTGTAAAAATGCATGAAGCTTTAAAATTATATTTATATGAGCTGATAAAATTACAAAAATCACAGGCTGTAATGAAGAAAAGGCTGGCTGAGTATGAGACTGGTAAAGAAGATGTTTCAAAAAATGTTTGAATTGGAGCACAGAGCATGCAGGGAAAATCTGAGATTTTCTGTTCTACCAGAGAAACTAGAAGGAACAGATTGCATTAATTTTATGAAGGCACAAATAAGCAACTGGACTGGTATTTCACAGTAGGAACTAATAATTAAAAGGGCACACCATGTGCATGATTCACATCTGGCCATGAGAAAGCAGCCAAGACCTTTATTAGTAAAGATGCAAAACCTACCAACTGAAAGAGTTGATCCTGACAAAACTGGCAAAAGGGCAAAGTATTAAAAGTTGGAGACAGCAGAGTGTTTGTGGAAAATGATTATTCACTGTACACCAGGCAGAAGAGAAACACATTTATTCCAGTAATCAGGGAATGCCTAGAGGCAGGTATGATATTCAAGCTGCTGTATCCAGCTGTCTTCAGAATATTTTTTTTTCCTGGAGGATCAAAGTCATTCTTTGATGCAGTACAGGCTGAGGAAGAAATACAAATGTTTGTCCAACAAAAAATGAGCCATCAAGCAGAAGGGAACTTTCTTCTCATTCTTCTGATAATGAAGCGCACAGAGAGACTTTGCCAGTGAAACCATTCCCACTGTTTCAAAGGAAAATGCTTGAGAGACAGAGAAAAGCATAGGACTTGAAAAAATGAATCAGGAATTGAACTGGAATCTGGATTTGGAGATGGAGATTAACAGGAAGAAGACCAGCAACATGGAAATCAGTGAATAAATGTGAAACTGCAAAGCATCAATCGCATTTGTGAAATACAAAAGAATAAGAATAAGTGGAAATACCTGACTTTTGTTGACTTTGTTAAATGTGTCTGTAAATGGGAGGTACTTGCCTCAGTTCATGTCATTAATGTTTGGGGGGATACTGAGGGAATGGGAGGAGGAAGGAGAAAGGTAACTGCAAGTAAAACATTTTCTTAACAGTATTGCTATGAAACTTTTCAAGCTGCGGTGGTGCAGCGGTAGCATTGTCGCCTCACAGCAAGAGGTTCTCCCATTCGATTCTCGGCTGGAGCACCTTCTGTGTGGAGTCTGCATGTCCACCCCGCGGTCGAGTGACGTTCGAAAGACATGCGTGAATAGGTGTGCCTTCGTTGAAGGTTGGGCGTCGGGCTGGTACCTCAGCACCATAAAAATTGACTGCCAGTCATTAGCGAACCGGAGTTCCACTGTGGCGACCCCTAACCGGGAAAAGGCGAAAGAAAAACAACAACATTGCTATGAAACTTTTCGCAGTAAGAATTGCATATCTTCTAGAAATGCATTTTAGTTGTTCTTTTATGTGATAAAGTTATTAAAGAAAACAAATGCCCTTTTCCATCTTTTTTTCTCTTTCTTTCTGATTTATTGTTGTTTTTATTAAGAAATGTAGGCATTACAGTGCAAAAGGAGAAGAAAAGCTAGACAAAAACACGTTTAAATTAATAGGCTGTAATCTTGATGCATTGAGTTGGGTGTAAAAGTACACAGATCATAACATTCAGAGAGAGATGATATGTTTTCTCCTACTTCTGCATAGGTGGATGTTTAGATTAAGACCTTTTGCTTAGTCTAATTAAAAAAAAAAACTTTAAGAGGAAACAAGTAAATATGAGAACACCATATATAATGACAATTTTTCCTTTAGCAATAAATGTTTCAGCTAGTCTTTCAGGATGTGTCAGAGGACTTCATTTATTTATTTATTTTTTGCAAATAAAAGACAGAACACTGGTTTCTTCATGGCTAAAGGTTAATGACTTATGAAGGTATACAAATAGTTTTCACATCTGGGGGACAAGGGATAAAGATAAAAAAAAAGATCAGACACCAGCAAATGTAAGTAGAAGCACAAGCTGTAACATGCATCTTAGCATGGATAACCTCAATTTCAGTTTAAGCAGGGCCCGTGTTAGCAGATATGTGGCACAAATGCTCCTATTAGGAAGGTTAAACTTCATTATATGAAGATGTACATAGTCATGTGTGTTTGTATTAAGTTAATAGGTTCTGGGGTTGTGTCTGGTTTCTTGTTTGAGGGGTTTTATTAAAACAAAAAAGTCTTGTAAAATGTAACATAGGTTCCAATGTTGATGATAAGAAAAAAATGTGTTAATGATTAACCTAACAAACATTAATAGGTACATGCATCACAAAAGCTGGAATTAGAAATTTAAAAAAGCTGCTATGTATAATAGGTGGGAATAATGACTTCTCACCATAATAGTGACTCTTTCCATATTATCTTGGAGTGATTGTGGTCGCACAGGTATAGACAAAGGGAAAGAATACTTAATTCTATTAAGGAATGCAGAGTACAGATAGTAATGTTGCAGGAGACGCATTTGGAATGAAATGAGCCTGTGAATTTTATATAGAAAAGATTTCAAGATGGATAATCTGCAGAATATCAGGGTCAGAGGAAAAGAGAAGTATTTATTTTAATTGCCAGAGGAGCTCCACTATTGATAGGACAGGAACATGAAAAGATAATAATGGTAGTATTAAGTGGTGTCTGGTAAGGGATGACGATTACACTGGCTGGTATATATATTCTACCTAAAACTGCTAATCTGCAGTTTAAAACTGGTGAGAAATAACCAGCTTTCAGCAGGAAATATTACTTATAGTTGGGGACTGGAATTTGATTTGCAGCAATGAGGATATATATGGAGGACCTAGAAGGGAAAATATAACAAAAAAGGGCACATTTCTGAAAAGACAGGAATTCAATAGCAGGAACTCAGAGAGAATTTACATATTATTCCCCAAGATACAATAAGTGAGCTAAACTTGGTAGCAATTATATTTCCCAGGAGCACATCCATTTAATTGACAAATTTGATGCACATCCAATAACTATTTCAGATAAATGCACCATTAATTACTAAGACAAAAATGCAGGGTTGTGAAGTAAAGATGAGACATTGGTGCTTCCTCAGCTACCTGTTAAAAACAGGGGAAGTTAAGGAATGGGTAGTGGAAATTATCCTGAAGTTATTAGGGAAGATAGGAAGTACTCCAGAAGTTATAGCTAGTGAGTGGGATTAAAATGAAAGTAGAGTTTAAAAACAGGGTAGAAATTAAAATAGGGAGAGAGATCTGGCTAAGAAGTAACAAAAAGTGTGCTAAAGAGAAAATAGCGATTACCTTGATAATGTGCATGAGTTTGAAAAGATTGCTGTTAAGCATCTGCTTTTTTAATAATAACTGCAGCGCACAAAAACTTTTTGCACAAGGACTTAGGCAACAGAAACGAAAAAGGGTTGTTGCTAAACATATTGAACCTATAACAAGAAAAGTAACCAGAGATCCTATAGTGGAGATATTTCAGAAATTTTATGAAAATTTGTATAAAGCAGAGAAGTGGAGAAATGAAGAAAAAGCACAAATGGAAATATTTATTGAAGACATAAATATGGCAAGGTTAGAGGAAGATGAGGCTCAACAATTAACAGTTAAGATTACACAAGATGAGATAAAAATGATGATGTATAACTAATCTATAGGAAGTCTCTGGGAACAGATGGTATTCCAGTGGACGTTATGAAGTTAGGGTGGGAAAGTGATAAAAATCTGGAAGGTCTTGTTTAACAGCATTTTAAAAGGATGGGAGGCACCAACATCCTGGAAAAAAGCCATGGTTTCTGTTATACCTAAATACAGTAAAGACCCATCTGATCCAGCTTCTTATAGCCCCATCTCAGTTCTAAACCATGACTGTAAAATATTTATGTCTATAAAGGCTAAAAGAATGGCAAAGGGGATGCCAAAATTGATGAGTATGGAGCAAAGTGGTTTTGTGGGGTGCGGAGCAAATATTGGACAATATTAATAGAAAAATGATGATTTAGAAGGAAGGAAAATGTTAGAAAATACCGCTGTTATTGGTAGGGCTTAATGCAGAGAAAGCTCGGATTTTATGAGTAGGACAATGGAAGCATTTGCATTTTCTGATACAATAATAAGATTAATTGGAAGATATATAAGGGATCAGAGACAAACATTATAGTGAAGGGCTTCCAGTGATAAGTTGTGTCTGAACAGAGGAACCTATTTGCATTATACTTAAAACCACTGGTAAAGAACATAAGGGACTCAGAAATTCAAGGTTATAATTGGTACAGTGTTTTAAAAAGTTGGCATTATTTTCAGATGACATTATTTTGTACCTGATAGAAACAGAGAAGGACATCTTAGTACTGTGGAATATTCTGAGACAGTTCTGTTTTTTTTTTGGGGGGGGGGTATATTATTAATGAGGATAAAACAAAGACTATAGCTATAAACTATGTATCCACACATATATTGATCCATATATATTGATATTTTTAGGATAGACACCAACTTGGTAAAAGAAATGATTGAGCCCACCTCACACAACTGTACATTCTTTTGATACAAACCACAGTAGTATCTGTGCTGTAATATGGTGTGAAAGTTGGCTGTAGATGATTGTTACTGTTGAAGTGACACCCAGACCCCATGTGCAAAAATGGGAAATAGGGGTTGGCTAAAGAAGCAGTCAGAAGTGTTAAAAAAGACAAGGATAGTTAAAGAGAGGAAAACAGATAATTAATAGTTGGATAAAAATCTCAAAATAAATTAGTCTGTTGGAAGAATGTTTCAATGAATCAGAAATTTGTAGTAAAAAAAATCGAAACATTTGCTTCAAGTTCATTTTATTTATTTATGATATTTTAACTGGATTGAGAAAAAATAGAATATGACTTTTTCCATGACACATATATACTGGGATTCAGAAATGCCACTTCAATGATCATACCCAAGCCAACACAGTTTACACTGAATGTGCAATGAGCCTCAATCCTTATTATCTATGTATGTGGCCAGGCCATGGTGGATGACAAGGGGTCCCCATCACAGCCACAGAACGAACTCATTGCCAGATTGTGTCTGATCACCTCTCAGACAGCAGAGGTAAACAATGGATGTGTATGGGCTTCAGGTGAGTTTGCATGCACACGTGAGAAAATGTTGACAATGTTGATGTAATGTACAGCAATATATATACAGAGAAATGTTCCAAGGCAGGGGAAACTATATAGGTGGTTAAGGGTTGGGTAGAGGTTTCACTATGTCGGCAGTAACCACAGAGATACATAAATACAAATATTTCAAGCTTAGGCACTAAAGGCCTTCTAGCCTGCCACTATAGCAAAACACTTGTTCCCATAATAAGTGCCCAGGCTGTTCATAAAAATATGTAAACTAACACTTGCATTAATGCAATTTGGTAGTCTCTTCCATGCATCAGCTACTCTATCAAGAACCAATTAGTACACTTCTCATTCCTATAGAATCTTCTACATAGGTTGTCTGATGATTCTCTAGTACTTTTTAGTAACTCCAAACATTTCCAGAGGTAGTGGTCTCTAAATGCCGTATACCTGAATAAGATCTCTTCTTAGATATCTATAAGAGACACTGTAAAGTTCAGATATTTTAGCCTTTCCTAACTTAAATTTTCACAACCATGGATGGCCTTGGTACATTTCTGCTATACTCTTTCCAGTTTACTCATGCTTGTTTTCTTGTAGGGTTTCCATATTTTTATTCCATACTAAAACAGTGAGAAACAAGGTCACAAAGAAAAAAAACAATCAGTAAATACTAAAAGAAAAACCAGGCCAAGCTAGATTTTCCACTGTGTGATTCATTAAAATGTCTTGTATTAGAGGTAACATGGGATATATGCAAATGACCCCATAAGGACATCAGGTGTTTCGGTTATATGGCAGTTCTGAATAATATTTTAGCTTGTTTGTTGGGATATTTTACAAACACCCTAATGATTATGGACATCAGCAGGGTATGATAACCCTGTGTTTCCAAATGTGAACCAAACAGTCCACTTATGTTGTGCTGACAAGTCCATAAGATGGCTGACACATGCACGCCCACAGCTAGTGGGGTTTGGCTTTATTGGCCTGAATTTGTTCATAACAGACTTAAAAAGAAAAATAAATCATGGCCATTCAGAACTCCAATATGGCTGAAACACCTGATGTCCTTAAGGGGTCATTTCCATATATCCAATATTACCTCTAATACAAGAGGTTTTAAGGAATTACACAGTGGAAATTGTATATATCCAATGTTACCTCTAATACAAGAGGTTTTAAGGAATCACACAGTGGAAAATCTATATTGTTATTCCATACTCCAGTTTGGGTCTAATCTTACTTACAAACAATGACTTCATCATTTTTGATTTCCTAGACTTTATAAGTCTTTTTATGCAACCTATAGTTCTATAACTATCATTAACAAATTCGTTGATATGATTAGAAAAACGTATAGCTGGATCTACCCGTATACCCAGGTCCTTAAATGAGTCTAAAGTTTCAATCACTGTGTTCTGTATTAAATATTCTGCTTTCAATTTATGTCTCCCAAGGCTCATATGCTTAATTGTTGATGTATTTAATAGCATATTATTCTCCTGTGCCAAAATAGTCAATTTAGTCAAGTTATTTTGCAGACATGCCTTACCTGTAACACGTGTAATCAGTTTATCCAATTTCAGGCCATCTGCATATAGACTCTAGAACAGCTCAGATGAAAATGTTAGGTATGAGAGATACAATCTAAACAAATAAGGGCCTAGGACAAAACCCTGTGGGACACCCTGACTGTAACCAAGATTTTCACCTGTCCAGTTTCTGTATCATACTTGCCATGTCCTATTTGTAAGACATGCAGCTATCCATTTTATCAAGAGTACATCAATACTTAGGTGTTCTAATTTATTGATCAGTGTTTTGTATGACCCTATCAAATGCTGAAGTTAAATCTATATAAATTACATTACAGCACAATTTTTCATTCAAGCTGTTATTATACTATTATAGAACATCATGTTACAGGTGGTAATAGATCTATTTTCAACATATGCATGCTGATATATGTTTCAAGTCCCTACCTATCCAATTCTGACAATAAATATCCAATATTACCTTCTCCGTTATTTTTCCACAACATGATAGTATACTTAAGGTTTTGTCCTATTCCCCTTTCCCTTAAAGACCAGTTTAATAAGCACATGTCTCCAATCTTGAGGAATCTCCCCATATTTATATCACCTAGTGAATAATAAATATAATGGTACCGTACGTTCTTGCTGAAGTGCTCTCAGGCATTGTTACTAATTCTGTCTCCTCCTTGTGCTTTGTTTGGATCCAGTTTTCACAGTTCTTTTTCAGTATAATCTAATTTGATCCCAGTATCTGAGGTTACCTGGATGTTACTAGGAGAACTTATCATCTCCTTTGAGCAGCCAAACTGTTTTACATAAGATTTTGTAAATATAGCTATAATTTGTTGTAACTGAGAATAAATTTTAGAATATGCAAATGGTTTATCAATATGTATGCCTTTACTCTTTCCACAACTTATGTATCTATAAAAAGGTTTCCTGTTATGCTCACTATCTTTATATAAATGTTCTCCAATTTTGTTTTATCTTGTCTTACACTATGCTTAATCTGTTTGTCCAGCTTGTTTATTTCAATTTTCAAAATTATAGTTTGACCTCTCTTCTACTTCTTAAATTTTTTTCTCTCACCGTAATCAGATATCTTGTTCTTATGGAAATATATCCCCCTGACATTGTATGCCTAGATCCTGATGTTAAACACTTTTTTCACTCGCCTAGATCCTGATGTTAAACACTTTTTTCACTCAAACAATTTCTCTTTCAAAACTTTCCACATTCCATCTGCAGTTTTTCAACTGAATACCTCAGTGCAGTTAGTTTTACATAGTCACCGCTTTTTGACAGAGGAGTGCAAAAGGAGCTGCTTAGAAAAGCAAGTTGGAAAAACACAAGAGAGAAGGTGATATGACAACACTTGAATCTAAAGGTTAGACAGGTGAGGAAGGATACACTAAAGCAAATATATCATCCCAACCTGCACCATTCCGGATAACATCAGAATTTGAGCAGTGGGCATCCATTACAATGTTAATGTCATTAAAAAAGAAACTATGATACTGTCAGGGGATTCTAATCATCAAGGCAGGTCACATGCCAGTATATCCACATCAAGGCAGTCCACATGCCAGTATATCCACATTTCCTTAGCAGGGGAGCCACTGAAGCTGTCAGACTAAAAACAGGTCATAAAACACACATATTAGGGAAATATAGTACATATGCAGACTGAAAACTGAACACTCAGAAATCACAAACATTCTTTTGTGAATTTTAATCCCACAAGCTGCACATTGACACAGTAGAAATGACTTCTTATTTAGACCAATCCATTAAAGCTGTACTTTATTTCAGATTGGCATTAACACAGATCACAAACTGGGTGCTGTGCAGGGGCTAGCCACTCAGTGGAGTAAAAATTGTCTCTAGGTGATTCAGTTGTGTTGACTAATGTTGCCAAATGGAAATGTGCATTTTCAGTGATAAGTGGGTTGAGGATCTGGCCTAGTCCAACCAATACCAGGGATCCATGTGTGAGAGGTTTATTCCCCCTATTTGCCAGCATTTGTCTGCCTTAAAGCCCAACAGCCCTGGGTCAATACACTAATGGACATCAGGAGTCCAGCTGCTCAGCTTGGGTTATCTGGGATAGTTCTGTTGAGACAAAGCTGGACATAAAGCAATCAACTTGCCAAACATAAACTATGAATTGCTGCTGTGTAGGTTCTCTGACAGGATGAAGCTTGGAAGTGGATGACAAGAAGATAAGGAGGAGGTTTGATATCCCGTGTATCCAGAAGACAAGATGACATTCGGAAAGGAGAAGTCCTCAACTGGCTATTTGTGTTTCTTGGAGATGATAAGAGTCTGTAAAAATAACCTGTTTTTTTCAAAGAAAGAAGGAAGCTTTTGTATTCCTTTCTTTTACAAGAAATGTTTCAGCAAATGTTCTATCCTTGCCACCATGGATGCGGACTATTGTGGAATATGCTAGAGATAACACTTTTTTAAGAATCATTATGATATAATCTCTTTTCAATAGAAATGGAACTCTATGGAAATCATTTCTCAGCTGTGGTTATGCTTTGCTATTTTATCTGTTATATTCATAACTTTTTTTATCAGGAGGAGCACAAGATGAACTAGGGAAAATGGAGAAAGGGTTAGTCTACCATTTTAGATTAAGGACATTGGCCAGAAAGTCTATTACTGATTTATTTTCTGTGGAGAAGGTCCCACTCCATTTAAAATGCTTGAGACCTGACACCTTAGGTTCATAGGTTCATAGGTTCATACTAGGCTATCTGCCCTAGGGCATTTATAAGCCTAGCCAGAGTGTGTCGCCACCCATTTTAAATTAATTTTGCTATGCCTTTTTTTGAGGTTAGTATATTGTGCCTCTGCCTAACAGTGACACAGAAGTGATAGCCCGATCTCCCATCCACTCATCAAGATTCCTCTTGAAGAGAGTCAATGTGGGACTCTGCCTAACCTGGACTGGGATTTTATTCCAGAGTGAAGGGAGCCTCAGGGTTATGAATCTGTCCCTCCAGCATGTCCTATTTATTTCAGTGCTGAGGTTCAAGTCTCTAGCTCAATGGGATTTGGATTTTCTGAGGTGCAGCATGTCCATTAATTCTGGATTGGACATGGCTTTATCAGGCACAGATCGCCTCTGAGCAGGCGGTATGCCACTGAGTAGAGCTGGGGTTTGCATCTGTTTGAGCCCTTTGATCCTCTTGGTGAGGTACTTTTGGGGTCTTTCCAGTTGCTGCAGGTGTCTGGTAAAAGGGGCATTGTACTCAATTATGAGCCTGATGAGGGATGAGTAAATGACCTCCCTGATCTAGATGTGAATCCCTTCATGATTAGGTGGGCTATATAAAATGTTTTTCTAACCACTTTGGCCACGTGGTTGTCAAATGAGAGATTGCTATCAACTTGGGTCCCCAGGTCCCTAATGACTTCTTCTGTACTTAATGGATTACCACCTATGTGGTAATTTGTGGGCACTTTGTTTTGCCAAAGGGGATGACTATACACTTTCCATGGCTCTGGCACCAGTTGTCTGTTTCTATGAGGCCCTTTTGGAGGATGCTTGTGTCGGCTGGAGAGTTGATTAAGTTTGCAGTCATCTGCGAACCTGGTCAGCCACAGTCCTTCCGTGTTGGCCTGTAGAAATATATACCGAACAAGAGAGGTCCCAGGACTGAGCCTTGTGGGACGCCACTTGTAACTGGTTTGGAGTCTGACATGGCTCCAGCAATTCTAACCATGTGGGTTCTGTCCTTGAGCCAGTTTGCAACCCATCTAGTGACATAGGGGTTTATATTTAAGCTGGTGAGCTTATCTATAATGCCAGGTCCAGGTAGGCTGTGCACCACCTTCCCTCGTCAATGGCCTTGGTGACTGTTTCAAAGAAATCGACCAGGTTTAAGAGGCAGGATCTGCCCTTAACAAAGCCAAACTGGGTAGGATCCAGTGTCTGTAGGTCCCCAATATCTTTATTTATGAGGTCCATGATGATCCTTTCCATAGCTTTGCAGACCAAGCTAGTCAGGCTTATGGGGCGATAGTTTCCAGGATCCGTTGAGGCACCACCTTTGTGGAGAGGGACCACTGTTGCTGTATGCCACTCTTTGGGTACATAACCTGTAGTAAGGCTAAGATTGAACAGTAGTTTTATGTTCCCCCATCCATCACATTTCTCCTCTGAAAGGCATAATTCCTGGTTGATTAACTGTGGGAAAAAAAGACTTCTGACCAGAGCATCTCTTATTAAAATAAAACAGGGAAGCTGTCTCCCATATCTGTCAAGAGCTAGGGACATTGGCAAGTCATAAAAGAGATGTAATAAATAATCATTCTTTTTTATCATTTTCTTACAGATTATTAACAGGTACATTAGCTGCTTCAACAAACATCTCCTTAGATAGCATTAAGTGGATTCTGATCTTTTAGAAAACAAAGTCAACATACAAGGCTTACCTTGGGTTCATGATGGCCCTAAGATTATCGGGTCTATAGTACAACATCAAAGTTCGTAAACATCGAATGTTATAATATCGAACCCTAAACACAGAAATCTGAAATCATCGAACAGTCAGAATAGCGATTTTTTCCCAGGGAAAAAAAATCGCTATTCCAAGAAACATACACACAACACAAACACACACAAAAAACAGCAATCCACACACATACACTTAAAATCCTACACCTAAACCTAAACTAAGCAAAAAAAGAAGAAACTGCAGGTACTCCATGACAATCGAAGCCAACCAGTTACTGAAGTGGTAAAAAAACGTTTATTCATGTAATAAATTTTTTTTTACCACTTCAGTAACTGGTTGGCTTCGATTGTCGTGAAGTACCTGCAGTTTCTTCTTTTTTTTGCTAATTTTTTTGACTTGGATACAGCAGGTACCTTGCCCCTAGAGGTTTTTTATTGGAGATAAACCTAAACTAAACTTTACATACACTACTAGCTATCCACTTACATTAACCCAACCCTAAACCTAAGGTCCGTCACTATTGCACACTCACCTCACCAGCGCCCTAACCCTAACTCACCTGACCCGCCCCTAACCCTAACCTACACACAATCACACACTTACCTGACCCGTGCCCTAACCCTAACTTACCTAACCTACAGACAACTGCACACTTACCTGACCCGCGCCCTAACTCTAACATCCACACAACCGCACACTTACCTGACCTGCTCCCTAACCCTGACTCACCTAACCCGCCCCCTAACCCTAACCTACACACAATCGCACACTTATCTGAACCCGACCCTATTGTTCCAACATATTGAACGCTGAAAACAGCGAAGCCACAGCAACGGCCCACCAGATTCTTTCCCTGGGAAAGAATTTTGTGTCCTGCACTTTCGCTGTTTTCAGTGTTCGACGTTACTGGTTCGATATTATAACATTCGAACTTTATAAAATTTGATGTTATAATATAGACCCAAGATTATCACACTATATCATGCAGAACTGAGACTGTAAAAGTATTATGATAGCCACAATTGCAGATATAATGAAACATCTGATGATTTTTATAGTCTTCTTTGGACAAAGCTTCTAGTGATAATTGTCTGAATGAGAACATCACTCTAATACCTATAAATAAATAAAAAAGATTAAAAGCCTTCATCTCCAGTGTGTCTAAAATGTACTTTATTTGACAGCTTATCGGACACATTCATGCCTCAGTCAGTAGTAATAAAGGATACAGCATGTATCATCTTTTAACCAAACATTATAGCAGTCATCTGTAGCTGTTAGAGATGAAGATTAATAGTTTTATATCTGTAGCCTGAAAAACAGCATTTCATAGAGTTTTATCAGGTTTATTCAAAGGATGGGGGGTGATGGAGACAAAGAACAGGTCAAGCCATGAAAAAACTGCCCTACTGCACTTCCTTAGATATTTATTTGCTTATATGTGTGTGTGTGTGTGTGTGTGTGTGTGTGTGTGTGTGTGTGTGTGTGTGTGTGTGTGTGTGAGAATGTGTGTACTTGTGTGTACGTCTGAGCATGTGTTAGTGAATGTGTGAGTTTAAAAACCAAAAACACGAAAAATCAAACTATAACACAAATCAAATCCAAAAAATGGCTAGACTTCTCGGACACAATTTATTTTAGTGCTTTTCATCCAACTGTATTGTTGGACTTCTTCAAGAAAAAGTCTAGCCGTTTTTTGGATTTGAGTGTGTGAGTTTGTCAGATTATGTACACATACATACACAATCACACTAAAATACAAACATGTAGAGATAGATAGATAGATAGATAGATAGATAGATAGATAGATAGATAGATAGATAGATAGATGGATGGATAGACAGGCAGATATGTAAGATAGATATAGGTTCATAGGTTCATAGGTAGGTACTAGGCTATCAGCCCAAGGGCTTACGTAAGCCTAGCCAGCAAGGTACCATACCTTACGCCACCCAAGAAAGTTATTTTCTTGTGCCACTGTCCAGCAGAGACACAGAAGTGATCCGTGGGGTGGTATTTCCTATTTCCCATCCACTAATCAAGATTTTTCTTGAAGAGTGCTAATGAAGAACTTTGCTTGACATAGATGGGTAGCTTGTTCCAGAGTATAGGAAGTCTTGGGGACAGGAATCTATCCCTCCAGCATGCCCTGTTTATTGTGTTGACAAGGTTTAGGTCCCTAGAGCGTGTAGCTCAAATTGATATATGATAGATAAGGTAAGGTGCAGGATTCAAGTTAGGGGCAGGGACAAATTTAGGGTTAACAGAAAATACTACAGAGGTGCGCTGGGAAGTAAAGACTATACTGTTAAGGAAGACGTTGTTTTGTATGCAATACTTTGAAGAAAGATTCAGTGTTATATACAGACTGCAACAGATTTTTAAAAGGAGAATTTTCAGAAGGATGTTTGGAGGGGGTGGTCTTTGGATAACGAAAAAAATCTCCAAAAAAAATTAAGACAAACTCAGGTAGAAGACAAGACTCAAAGTGGCAAATATAATTTTAGTATCTTATCCTGCCCAGTGGTGCAGTTGTATGGTGTTAGGTTACAATGTAAGCAAAGTTCTTTGACTGCCTAACTCAACATAGGAGACTAGAAAGGCAACAGAAGATAGAACAACTAGTAGTGAGATCTTCCATAACCGAAATGAGAGAGCCATCATTGCCATGAGGCAATTCCTTGGGGGCAACTAGGGAGCTAGTCTTGTGTGATCAAAAGTGGGTACATGACAGCCAGAAAGGAGTGGTAACAAGATGGACACCAAAGCAGCTTGGGCCATTAAGAAGCTTCTAGGATTACAATAAATAAATAAATAAATGCATACATCATTTTAATTATTTCCAGTATCCTGGCTTATTCCTACACGTGTTAATTTACTTGGCTGTATACTAAACAGTATATAAACAAATCACATAATCTTCTTTCTATCTGCCACGGTATATAGTGTAGTCTGAAAAACAACTGATGTGCTTTTTATTTCTTTATTACATGCCATAATTCTTCATCACATGCCAATCTGCTTTTTACATGACTTGTACTTTCACCACAGACAAACAGACTTTTGCAGAATTCTCCTTATTAAGGCCACTAGATCTATGGCTTAGTTCCTTGAATAGATGTAGAATGTGAATAGACTCCACCCACACTCTAGAATGTATACAGAATGCTCAACTCTTAGGATGCAATAAGAAGTGGTTCAACCATTTCTTCAAAATGTAGTGACGTTGGAGTTTGTATACTTTGGTAAGGGGAATACTCCCTACTGTACATGGATGCAGGGGCAGAGTTCTTGCAAGAAAATTATGGTTTGTGTTTTTGTGCTTAGATTAAGTGCCACAGGGTTAGGAGATCTGTGATAGCAGCTTATTAGGTTGTTATTTGGGATCACGATTGACTGCAGAACAATATTTCACTTTTTTCCGATACTGAAACAAATTTGCTGCAAATCCCTATCAGTGAACCAAATAAATGCATTTTTGTCATGGGTCAGCCCTTTGTACTTCCCATGAGAGGAGACACCTCCATAACTCCCTAATCCATATATGCTAATTTACTTGTTGCACAACAAAGGTGAAAGAGCAAACCCAGTTTTACTCAAAATGGTTTTCAGTGGAATTGCTTCACCTCTAACTGAGTCACATAAATTGCATTCATTCAGATATCAGGTTCCTATCATTTATGGGTGAAGGTTAAGACTGCAGGATGGGTTCAGGATGAGTCAGTAAATGTAAGCAAATTAATTCAAATCAGCATTTGATGCTAATTGCCTATACTCCTATTCTAATTTCCCACACTGGTACACATAAGTGCATGGCTATATCCCAAATTGTTTCTTTTTTGACACTTCCATCTTCGAAAGGTATTAAGTTCTCCTTTGGATTCTTTGTTGCTTGTTTGGATACCATGTCTCCATTATAATTTCATTTTTTACCTTTCATTTTAGCTATTTTACCAAATTAAATTTACAGGGGGTAAGTGGTTTAAGTCACTTGGGTGTCTTTGGGCATGTTTGTTTAAGATGTTGGTATACTATTTTCTATGCAAATGTAATCTCAATACAGTTTTATATGTCTGGTTCATATGATGTTGCGGTTCCTTAAAATACTTAAAGCAATCTGTGCATTCTTTAAAATGGCCATTTTGTTTAGACTGTTTAATGCCACTATACCGAATTATTTATTTTCTGCCTACCCAACTGTTATACTATGAAGTAGGTCAACTACATAAAATATTTAAACAAGTAAACCTCATCAGCAAATGTACTAACAATCAAAATTGTTTAAAGTTTTATAGTACGACAAGGACTCCATACAGAATGCTAAATATGTGGTATACTTAGGAATGATCAGTTAAAAACAGATGAAGAATTGTCATCAAAAATGTATTGCAAAATATCCTTCCACAAGTAATAAAATTACAGCTAGCACATCATACATTAATTACTATTATCCTAGTATCACTTGCTTTCAAAATCAAAAATCAAATTCAGAGAATAATTTTAAATAAATAAAGCAACAGAAATTAAACAATAATGCAAATCACATAAAAAAGTTGCACAGCTGATGCCCACAAATTCCAACAGAAACATAAGTTAGAACTGATGTGTTCAGCAGAGGCCCAGGGGGAAAAGCTCCAAATTATACATATTAGATAAAGATTTATACATAGTGTCAAGGGAAAAAACAGCATTTTACAAGTGTGCTTGTTTATATAGTCTGGTGAATAAAGACATTTTGTAAAAGTTTATACATGGTATAGAAAAGTCATTCAATAGTATTTTGCCTGCATCTTAATGGAGTCATTGAGGGCTGAAGTACAATAAGACATCAATACAGATTATTGTTTTGGGCAAAGGAAGATGATGAACACAATTAAATTTACAGAAATTAATTTCACAGGACCAGTTGCATTACACACACACACACACACATATATATATATATATATATATATATACAGACAGACATCTTAGAGGACCAGTAGCATTGTATATACATATATACAGACAGACATTGTAGAGGACCAGTAGCATTGTATATACATATATACAGACAGACAGACATTGTAGAGGACCAGTAGCATTGTATATACATATATACAGACAGACAGACATTGTAGAGGACCTGTAGCATTGTATATACATATATACAGACAGACAGACATTGTAGAGGACCAGTAGCATTGTATATACATATATACAGACAGACAGACAGACATTGTAGAGGACCAGTAGCATTGTATATACATACATACAGACAGACAGACATTGTAGAGGACCAGTAGCATTGTATATACATATATACAGACAGACATACATTGTAGAGGACCAGTAGCATTGTATATACATATATACAGACAGACAGACATTGTAGAGGACCTGTAGCATTGTATATACATATATACAGACAGACAGACATTGTAGAGGACCAGTAGCATTGTATATACATATATAGAGACAGACAGACAGACATTGTAGAGGACCAGTAGCATTGTATATACATACATACAGACAGACAGACATTGTAGAGGACCAGTAGCATTGTATATACATATATACAGACAGACAGACATTGTAGAGGACCAGTAGCATTGTATATACATACATACAGACAGACAGACATTGTAGAGGACCAGTAGCATTGTATATACATATATACAGACAGACATACATTGTAGAGGACCAGTAGCATTGTATATACATATATACAGACAGACAGACAGACATTGTAGAGGACCAGTAGCATTGTATATACATACATACAGACAGACAGACATTGTAGAGGACCAGTAGCATTGTATATACATATATACAGACAGACAGACAGACATTGTAGAGGACCAGTAGCATTGTATATACATACATACAGACAGACAGACATTGTAGAGGGCCAGTAGCATTGTATATACATATATACAGACAGACATACATTGTAGAGGACCAGTAGCATTGTATATACATATATACAGACAGACAGACATTGTAGAGGACCAGAAGCTTAGTACACTTCAGTAAGCATTTCCAAAATAAAGACATGAAATTGACATACAATTGCAGAAAAGCAACATATTTTTGTATTTTTGAAGGAGTAGGACTAGAAGTGATTAAAATTTGAAGAAGGAGGAGATGGAAAGAAAATATGATTCTATAGATGCATTTCAGAAGGGTGATATGAGCTGGAAAGTGTGGGAGGGTGTAGTAGCCCTTTATGGTGAATGTGTGAGAGTATAAAGAAGAAGGGTTATGAGAAAGAGATGAGAAGGCATAGATGAAGGTTAGGAAGAAGTGTGGAATTATGACTTAGTCTAGGGGCACTTATCCAGGGTTAGTGCAGGGACAAATTCAGGGATACTGCAGATGTGACTTTAGCTTCTGTTTAAAATATTTCAGATGTTTCATTTTTAGAGAGAGAGGTATGCTATTCCCTGCTTTGTTGACATAGTTTGAGATTAGACTGCTACTAGCTGTATTGTTGGATTTAGTGATGTGAAGAAGCAATAGCTGAGTTGGATGAAGGGATCTAGCTGGTTTGTATGGCTGGATTAGAATTAACACAAATGGACAGTGTGTTGATTTATAGATGAGGTTATAAGTAGTCACAAGTTGGGAGTAAGATAGTAAGTCAGGTAGTTCAAGCCAGAGTAGTTCTTTGAAAAGTAGGGAGTGGTGGGATTTTTGTGGGTGATTTACTACAAACCTTGCAAATTTGTTATAGTATTATTTGAGCTTTGAGAGCTGAGAAACGTGTAAGTTGATGAAAATAGAGACTGAAAAGAGACGTGGTAGAAATAGTAGGTAGAGACTTAGTGTTTTCTGGTTTGGTCACGAAGGACATTTTTCACTCTCTTTTTTAATTTCTCCAAATCATTTGGGTTTCTAATACCATGATGGGAATGGATATGATTAAGGTTCATGAAATTAGTATTGTTTCAGTCTTTGATGTTAGCCAGAAGTGTTCTTTTCACAGTATAGGGAATCCAACTTCTGGTGAGGTTTCTTTACTGTATGTTGGATGTGGTAGTCAAATATTAAACTATTGTCAATGTAGATGCCATGTAGCTCAGCTTGAGGGGCAGTTACAATTTTAGAATTATTTGTTGTGGGAATATCAAAGGAGGGTTTTTGGGCTGAGGGGTATCTTGAGGTAAAGACAATAGGTTTGCTTTTTTATTGTTAAGGAAAAGATGCAAGTTGGTTAGCCAGGCTTTGGTGATTTGTTGTAGGTTGTTAAAATTTTGGAAGCTGCATATGAGGGTAGAGATGCCAGGGTACTGCACTATTGTGGCTGATTTTGAGGCATCAGGAAGTTATTAATGAAAATGTTGAAAAGAATGGGACCATGAATGGACCTTTGGCAACTTAAGAGTTTTTGTAGGAGGATAGGGTGTAAGACATTGTCGAAGGCTTTAAATGGTCTAGAAAGAGGCAGATACCTGCCTTTCTTCATTCCTATGGGTATTTACAGTATTAGTAAAATGTAGGAGGGCTGTAGTAGTGCTATGATGGGGGTGGAACCCATGCAGAGAGAGGGAGTGCAGGTTGTTTTTGGTGAGGTATTGAGAGACCTAGTATTAAATGCTTTTTTCAAGATATTAGATAAAGACAATAAGATCGTAATAGGGTAGTAGTTATTAGGTTTGTTGTTATTTCCTCCTTTATGTAGTGGTGGGATAAAACTTCTTTCCATAATGCTAGGATATATGCTTCTGCAATAGAGTGATTTATCAGTGTGTAAATGGGATAGGCACTAGCCTCGGAAGCCATTTTTAGATGTTCCTTGAGAAAACTGTTGGGTGCTACAGTGTTAGGTTTTAGTTTTAAGAGAAGTTTTTAAATGGATGAGGTGGAAACTGCGTGCATTGAAAAGGGGGCAGAGTCACAGGTTTTGCAGGGCATGGACAGGCTGCTGCGAGGGGTGCTGTGTTTAATTAGGGATGTGACTGAGTTTATGAATTGCATATTAAAGAGAGTGGCAATGTTTTCTGTGTTGATGGGCACTGGGTTTAGGTTGGGCAGCATGGCCTGGTTTGAGGATTTTATTAATAGTTGACCAGAATGCCTGTGGATTTTGAAGATTTTGCACTGTTGCTTAATATAGCAGTCTTTTATTAATCTATTTTGGTCTGGTATTTAGTGTGATTTCTGAGTTGCCAAAATTTTTGTAGGTTGTTTTGTGTTTTATATTTGATCCAGAAATCCTGAGCCTTGTCTTTGAGTTTCATTAAATGTTTTGTGGTTCTGTTTGGGGCCAGCATGACTTTTATACATTTTATTCTGAGGGAGACTAAACTGTTTAGAATGTTAAGGAAGGTTCTAGAGAATTCTGTAACAGCATCATATAAAGGGAGATCCTTTATACTTTGCCAGTTAGAAAGCTGTAGGTTTTGGAAAGGTGTTTTTTTTGGAAGTGGGAAGGATTATATACTTCATTAACATGGTGTGGATGGGAGAGGGGAAAGGAGACGTAGCAGAGTAATTTTATATAAAATGGGTACACCTCCTACTTTATTTTCCCTACTTTCTCCAAGTATGTTGTAACTGGGTGGTAGTATTTCTTTGTCTTTGATATGGGGCTTTAACAAAGCTTTTGTAATTATTAGTATGTCAGGAGAGTGTTAGGCAATCCATGCATACAGCTAGGTTATTTTACAGCAAATGCTTCTGATGACTATGTCCTCACAGTAAAAGCATATGCTTTGTCTAAACCTTCAAGTACTTTCAGGGACAATGTCTTACACAAAATAAGAAGTTAATATTTATACTAATTTGGATACTGTGATGCAGTACAATTATTTACATGTTTGAAGACTATAATACCAGCTCTACTAATAGAGTTCAAGAAAAAAAAAGAGTTGCAAAAGGTGCAGACCGATTGCTATTAATAGACTATAAGATGATTATACATCTGGAAACAAGGTCTTCCTAAATATTAATGTAAAATCTTAAGATGGAGGATTGCTTGTTATTTCTAATACATAGCCATGCATGCCTTCATATATGTCACATTGACTCTCACAGGCTTGTAGCCACTTGCAGTAAAACTTAATCTGTGACATTTTCTTTGCATTTTATGAACAGAAGAAAACAATGCAATGCAGAATAGGGGGAAATATTTTACCAAATGCAGCCATAACATTTACTTTTGCTTTAAGCTCAAGTAAAGCAACATACACAATGTATTACCAACAGCTGGGGCAACTTATATTTAATAAATATGTCAAGTGAGAAGCAGAATTTACAGAGTTTAGATGTGAGATTTTGATTTACACTTTATGGTCACAGAAAGTAAAACAATGCAAGTGGGGATAGAATGCAGATTTTTGTCAACTGTATGTTTGAGATTTTGCTTTGCAATTTATGATCAGAGGAAGCAACACACATAATTCTGAAATACTTATTGAGAAGGAGCATGACCGTGATTATTTGAGAAGCATCTTCCGCATGTTCTGTGCTGCATACAACATAAGTAATGCAGCCTATGGTCTACTCCATATTTGGTACAATTAATACATACAGAGCGTGGGAAACAAATGAAACTGTGATAGCTTGCTTTCTGCTTTATAATTATGGTGAAACAAAATGCATCATTTGTTTTAATTATTATAAAAAGCAACTAGTAAATGTAAAGAGGTATGACAAAGATTGTTAAAGAAGAAGACAATGGTGGTGACTTTGGTTTCATGTTCAAGTTGCATGACATACTTCCTTAAGAACGCTAATGGTAAAATGTTCTTATTGGTGGGAACATAATATTGAACAGTTATTATTGGAGTATAAGTTTGCTTTTATCTTTGCTGATTTGCATGCAGTTTTGCTTTGCATGACCAGCCTTGTAAAAATGTCTGTGAGTGAAGCACTGTACTGTACTTTCTCATGTATGGAGGTCAAAACAAAAAGGGTAAAAACAGAAACACAGAATATGTGGTTTGTAAAACAAAATTATCTTGTCTGCAAGATTGTGGATAAGGATTTCAGTTCAGGACTCATTCCATAAACCTGTTGTGATGACCCACCACTGAACCAGTAATCAAGGAGCCTCAATCCTCACCACTGGCACCAGTGGGGGACGAATACTGGAAGGATTACAAGTACACACAGAGTATCTCCAGATGCAGCTCTCTGCATCAAGTGTAATTTCTTCTATGAGCACACAGAGACCACAGACAGTCTGGGGCTAGTTTCTCAATCTTCCTCCATATCCTTAATAACACCCTCCACTGGCTCAGCTATAGATTTGAGATCTCAGCTGAGTGACCAGGCCAAGACCCCCAGCAGTGCTTTGTGTCCCTGCCCAGGTAGCTGACACACACACTTTGAGGTTTGATTTACACACACACACACACACACACACACACACACACACACACACACACACACACCTGTGAAAGGCTGGCACAGGTTTACTAGCTATGCCCCCTTCTTCCCAGACTATAAGGTAGTTATTACTGCCACCAGTCACTCATTATCAGCTACTTTAAGGCCCTTAACAAAGGGTGTCCAGTTTTACTGTGTAATATTAATACTAATACAAATGGTAGTTTGACCATGAGCAAGGCTATTAAGAGTGGCCTACAGTGTCACCAAATAAACATGCAAGTACTCTCAAAACTTAAATATCTCTACACAGATCAGCCACAATGAAATGTTTAAATATATTTAATAATAAATAATAAAAGAACAAGACAATACTAAATATATGTCTACAGTGACATCAGAGTTCCAAACCAGGGGAAATATTTAAAACAGCATTGCAGGACAGTTTCAAATAAATAAAGAAAAATATCTAAACTAAGCTTTATTACATTCCTGACTGAATCTAAGATAATTATACTATAATCTAGGAACTTAATAATAGAGTAAGGCAGATGTGGTAAATGGATCTTCTAGTTTTTGTCAGTTCCAGGACAGAATACAGAATGCTCTGTCTCACTAAAAGACTTCTCAAATTAATATCTCAAATATTACTTCTGGGATAACTTGGAGAATGACATCATTTCTTGTCATCTGATTGCTAGTTCCCAGAGGAAAACAACCATTGATGAAGCTGGCAGTATTTAGCATCTAACTGTAAAAATATACAGGCAAAGGCTTCTCCTCAGATCTCTGGCAGATGCTGGAAGTCATAAAACAACTGCATTCCTTCATGCTTTCAAGACTAGTAATTAATTCACCCTAAAGACAATACAGAAAGTTGCCTAGCACAGACATAGTGTCTCTTGCTACAATGAACACTGAAAGATACCATCTTTTATGACCTAGCCATAAAGTAATTTAATTTCAGTTGTTTTTCTAAAATTTACCAGACTGATGTCAACTTCCTGTCTAAACAGTTACAATAGTGCATGTATATTTCTGTTCTCTTCCAGTACAGCACACTATGGCTACATTTCAAACAGCACTCTACAAATTCCCTTTTCAACACACATGCCTGTACAAGCAGTTTGATATATACACATGACATACAGTTCTAATGCATTTGTAACAAAAGCATCTTATATAAATAATTTCGATATTCACCAAATATATATAATTATTCATAAAATTCCAACTAGCTGGGCTGGCAGTATCTCCTTTCATCACACCTATACACAGTACATGATATTTCATTTGCACCAGCTCCATATCTTATGTGTGTGTGTGTGTGTGTGTGTGTGTGTGTGTGTGTGTGTGTGTGTGTGTGTGTGTGTGTGTGTGTACATACGTTTGTTGATATCTGTGTGTATGCAGATATGTATGTATATACATGTTTATGTGTGTAAATACATGTGTATGTGTGCTCATGTGAATGAGTGTTAGTGTGTGTGAGAAATATCAGCATATCAAATGAGTCATTCCATGGCTAAACCTGATAAATGTGGCATTTAATCACTGGTATTATAAACTATGTTGCCAGTTCCATCTGAGGACTACAGATGTCATGTTGCACCTAAGGTCACCTGAGTGTTAATTATTTAACTTATGTAAAATTAGACACAGCAAATCAAATCACAGAAGAAGCACCAGGAATCCAAATTCTGATGAAATTCTGTGTCTCAGGGATGAAAATATTTAAATGAATAAAAAGGTTGTTTATCAGTTGCGAGGACATATATCATTTTTTCTAAATCACAGAAAAATATAAAAATAAAAATAAGTGCATATCAAGTCAAGTAAAAACCACAAAAACGGCAGACAGGGGGCTTCAATAAAGCTTCACAGTCCTGAAAACCTTTAGATTCAGTTAATGTTGTGTAGAGGCACGCACCACTGCTCAAACAAGGTAAATACCGTAGCATGCTAATTATAGCATAAGCAGCTGAATTGCATGCTAATTAATCTATCCAGATGGTTTACTTATTCAATGAGCTATAGGACATCCATGTAAACTCTGTGCTGGTTTTTCCTGCGGATTCCAAAACTGTTGGAATACAGACATGGAAAGCAGTCTACACGGACAGAATAGTAGATGCTACTGCTGCTTTAATTTATTTGTATGTGTTACAGGCTGAAGCTAATGTTGCTGCTGCTGCTAATAGGCCTAGGCTGAGATGGAGAAGAATTTTCAGGGCACATTTAACTTTTCGCAACCTATATGATGTGGAAATTGTGGAGCACTTCAGGGTGGACAGAGACACACTACAGGAACTCTGTGACCTCTGCCTTGCTCATCTCAGAACCAGAGCCAACCAAGGGAACCCATTCCAGTAGAGAAAAAGGTATGTGTACCCCTTAGAATCTTAGATACAGGTACCTTTCAGAGACCAGCATGGGGACATGCTGGGGGTGTCAAAGGCATCAGCATCTAGGATCCTCCACCAATTCCGGAATGCTATGCTCCAACATGGCAGTGGCCACATATATTTTTCCCCATAGTTCTGAGGAGAGGGCCAGAAATATACAGGAGTTCTACCATGTAGAACACTTCCCTAAAGTACTGGGTGCCATAGATTGCACACATGTAGAAATTAAGGTACCACCCAGGGAATAGAGTAAGCTCTACATTAACAGAAAGGGCTACCACTCTATCAACTGCCAAGCAGTGTGTAATGCCAAGGGAATCATCTTGAATGTGTGTGCTACCAACCCTGGCAGTTATCACAGCTCACATGTCTGTCACAACTCCCAACTATACCAGATGTTTGCTAGGGGAGATATCCCACATGGTCATTTACTGGGGGATGCAGGCTATGCACTGGAAATGTGGTTGATGACACCAATCAGACATGCACAGACACCCACAGAAGAACTCCATAATGAAGCACACGCTCAAACAAGAAATAGCTTAGAGTGTGTGCCTGGGCTGCTGAAGGCATGGTTCTGGTGTCTCAATATATCTGGGGGAGCCCTGTAGTACAATAGATGGACATGTACAGAAATATTCACAGTATGTGCCTGCTACACAACATAATCTTGAAAAACAGCTTCAGGGGAAGGGGCACACATCCCACCATCAATGCCAAGGTCACCACAGCCACAGGTAGATGAGAAGTCACGGGGGAACCAACAGCTGCTGTGGGAGTAGGCATACATAGGAGTGCTCAGTATGCCCTTGCATTGGCTGAGGGACAACACATAGCACACACACTCACCACCTAGGGGCCTAGAATTTCCTCCTACTCACATACATATAGTAACATTGGTGTCAAGCAACTCACACAACCTTTACCTCCCCATGTATTGCGGTGTACTGCTTGCATCAGACAGAGTCAGCCCTAAACTAAAACTGTGTCGATTGCTGCATTTACAAGGTAAGTCCTGAACCTGGACTGTATTGTTTACTAATATGTCTGTGTGGCATTTCCCTGTATTTCATTACTTGGTCTGGTAAGCTACTAAAAGGTGGGAGATTTGTACAGAACTTAAATTAACATGTGACAGCAGAGACTTATTTGACTTATGTGTCTATTACAAAGTAGTAGGCCTCAGGCATCAATAATTCACACAGTCATACGTCATACCTCTCAGAAGTACCAATGATCACTGCATGCCCTCAGTTTAGCACCATATGTTTGCACTGGAAAACAATTAAAGTGAGAATCTACAAAGTAATGATACACATTGCAGTTTCTGACTTCACACCCATCACAAGATCATTCACTATCAAGCTGGGAAATTTTGATGCTATCAACTGTCTAACTTTCCAAGGCCAACATAAGTCAAAGGTACAATTAGCAGTTCAACACTACAAATGCAGACATACTAAGCACTAAGTTAGCTATGCACCCCATGTATTAGACACAAGCTTTTGTATCCCTAAATCCAAAAGATAGACAACAGGGATATGGCACAGCTATCATCACTTGCACAGGTGGTTGTGGGGGGTTGGGGGCAGGAAGCCAAGGCTGACACAAAAGGTTTGTGAGTCTGTGTAAGAAAGAGAAAAAAGGCAGACATGTGGATAAATAAACAAATGGCCAGTAAGAGAAAATGCGAGAAAATGAGTAACTGTTGTGTGTGTGTGTGTGTGTGTGTGTGTGTGTGTGTGTGTGTGTGTGTGTGTGTGTGTGTGTGTGTGTGTGTGTGTGTGTGCGCACACGCGTCTGTAGGGGTCCTCCAGGAGAAATTGTTGTGTGAATGTCTACATGAACACAGCCAAGCTCTGTGCTGGCTCTACATCTTGATATGTCCGACAGGTGTGAGCCGTGCATGGTAGAGGTGGCAGTTCATTGTTGTCATCCCCAACCACGAGAACTGGCTCTGCCAGAAGTTGCACTGGCACATCCATATCCAAGGTCAGATGCAGTGCTGCTACCTGAACATGACTGATGTCTCCTGGATAAGCTCCTTTCATAGGGCTGCCCAGGGCCACAATCCCTTTGACTCCCATGTCTGGGTGTGGACAGCATACTCACTGATGGAGCAGTGGAAGTACTGATACTATGGAAGCGTGATTGGGTCCCAGCAGATGTTCCATTACAGACACTGCTCGTTGCATGGCAGACACCCCTCGGTCCATCACAGACATCCCTCTTTCCAACATTTCATTCATCCAATCAAGTGAATTGGCAACATGGTGGAAGCAGTCACGCATGTCAGACTATGCCACATCCAAAACCCTGAGCATTTGTCTGGAAAACCTATGTGAACATGCCTGTGCCTCCATGATGGCCCTAAAGATAGGTTGAGTGGCATGGGAAGAGACACCTGGATTTGGTGGAGGAGGGACAGCAGGCCCCCTCTCAGCACCCCTATCAATCGTTCTATGTGGCACCTTGCCCATACTTTTGTTATGACTAGACTCAACAAATATTGAAGCCACAGTAGCCACACTTCCCTGATCAATGGCCTCCCATCCACCTGTCCAGTATCTGTGAGCTCACTGGACTGGGTAGGTGTAGGCCTACTGGCTGTGTCCGATAGAAATACAGGGGATGGCTGTATGTCAACCTTAGTGTCAGATTCAATCTCTTCACCCCCTGACTGTGCCACATTTTGGCCACGATCATCATCAGAGTCTGTTGATACACTGACATCAGGTGGTACAGGGCCTCCACTCTCACTGTCATGATCACCTGTGATAAAAAGCAAGAAAAACAGGAATAAATTAATACCTGCACTACTATAGTGCAATGTATGCTAACAAACTAACAATGCTGCCAATATTACAGACAGTACTGCATACATGCAACAGACCTGAGATCAAGATCACACACTACAATTTTTCTTTAAATTGCTCAGTAGTTTGTTTGTTTGTGTCTTTTGGCTTTTCCCAATTAGGGGTCGCCACAGCGGAACTCCGGTCCGCTAATGATTGGCAGTTGATTTTTATGTACCGGCTTGCCAGACCTGATGCACAACCTTCAACGAAGGTATGCCCATTCACACATGTCTCCACGCAGAAGAAGCTCTAGCTGAGAATCGAACCGGGCAGCGTCTTACTGTGAGGCGACAACACTACCTTAAATTGCTCAGTAGTAGTGACATAAAAATGTTTGTCTTACCATCTGCAAGTGAGATACTCTTCTGTAGTCCAGATGGTCCTGAAAGAAGTTAAGTAAGAGGAAAGGGCAACATCATCTAAATTAACAGTAACACAGGGGGTAATGCATTTACCCCTTTATATGTCTATTAACTATAATTTCACAAGAACATGGCTGACAACTCTAACCTAAGCTAACAACTGTAGCAATCTTAAACCCAACCCCCCCAAAAATGACACACATGACAAAGAATTAACTTATTGATTTCAATTGTTTTACTATACAACAATATGCAACTGTTCAGATAGCAAAGCCTACTTGGAAGCTCCTCCTGGGATGTGCTTGCTCTATAAGAAGCCATTGCTCTGACATCCAGAACATACTGTACTGAATTCTCCTGGGAGCTGTCTGGATCTATGATATTGGCCAGGAACTCTTCATTGAGGATAGTGGTGGTTCCCTAGCAGGCCCTCCCCTTGTAACCATCTGGTCATGGCTCACTGCAGTTGCTCTCCTCCGTGCAGATGTGATCATGTCAGTGGCCCTGTGATGCACCTGCTCATATGTCCTGACTTGCCAACCCATTGCACTGACATCATCTAATATCTGCCACCATATTTGCATCCTATGTGCCATATCTCCCTGTTCTCTTTCTAGCAGAAAAGCACCATGTTGCTTAAAGTCATCCACAATCATTTGGGTCTCTGTATCGGTGAAGGAGAGGGGGTCTACATGGACTGACATGCCTGGGTGGCATACTTGTAGATGTCCAAAAAGACAACAGAAGGATAATAAACATAAGTATCGCATAACTACAAAATAACCAGATAAAACAGAAAAGTTAGCCAGTCAGTATTACCCACTGGAGAAAAATAAAACAGTCCAGGATGTGAAATAGTTACAACAGACAGGATGTAAAACAAGGAGAGTAACAAGAGCAACATGTCCTTGTTTGTGCCACAACAGTAACTCACCTTTGCTTTCCCCTAAAGAACAATCCGTCCTTGTTTGTGCCACAACAGTAACTCACCTTTGCTTTCCCCTAAAGAACAATCCATCCTTATTATGCCATAATGGTAACTCACCTTTGCTTTCCCCTAAAGAACAATCTGTCCTTTTTATGCCACAACAGTAACTCACCTTTGCTTTCCCCTAAAGAACAATCCATCCATTTTATGCCATAACGGTAACTCACCTTTGCTTTCCCCTAAAGAACAATCCGTTCTTTTTATGCCACTACAGTAACTCACCTTTGCTTTCCCCTAAAGAACAATCCATCCTTTTTATGCCATAACGGTAACTCACCTTTGCTTTCCCCTAAAGAACAATCCGTCCTTTTTATGCCATAACAGTAACTCAGCTTTGCTTTCCCCTAAAGAACAATCCATACTTTTTATACCATAATGGTAACTCACCTTTGCTTTCCCCTAAAGAACAATCCGTCCTTTTTATGCCATAACAGTAACTCACCTTTGCTTTCCCCTAAAGAACAATCCGTCCTTTTTATGCCATAACAGTAACTCACCTTTGCTCCCACTACCCAAAACAACAAGCAAATGATCTATTTTGCTAACAAACCATCTTTGAACTGCTAAAAGTGCTATCAAAGGACTTGTTTCAAAAGCATTTGTACATATTTATCACACAGAATTCCATTTTCATGTATTGGCAAGCATGCATACCTCTGAAATGGCCTACCAAACATACCCATGCCATCAGTACACGTTTAATTAATGCATAAAGATAAAACTGTAAAAGCCTTTGCTTCAGATTTTTCTTAAATACTTCCTGCATATGCAGTATGTAGGTGACAAAATGGAACCATACCTTCTGAAGTTCAGTACTCATCTGTACAGATATATCCTAAAGAAAAATATTTTTTTGCACTCTTCCAAACATATACAACTCTCCTCACCATCAGTTTGGCTATCTACATGGTTGCCTTTTATATGGTGTAGATTCTGGGCTGTCAACACAGTGAAGATACAAATGAGGTGTGAACTCAGAATTGTTGAATCTAAAAAAATGGATCGGTATAGGGATATAAAAATAGAGCATCCTCTCCCTCGGTGTTTGGTTTTAATGGATTGCAGTTGTGACTGATTAGTGGATGGTAGAAGGAAAACACAACAGCACTGCAGGATGCCTTTCTTCCAGTGGGTGTGTCAGGTCACATCTACAAAGTATTAGATGTAAGGCTGGAATTGTAAGCAAGCAGTGCACAAGTCACAGGTTGTGTTCCTCCACATCCAACCTGCTCTACATTTTTTGCCAACTGCATATGATACTGTTTCCACTTAATATCATCACAGTGCTTAGATAAATGACGAATGGCCAACAATCTCAGAAATGTAAGACAGAGCTGTACATTTGCAATCAATAATCATGACAGGTTGTGTGATCACTAGGTGCACTACATCCAAAACTATTAAATGTACAAATAATAGTTGTATGGTTTGATATAACTGCAGATGCTGTTGCAGGTGGTTTTGTGCATACTGAGCTAAGTTCCTTGCTGCAAAGCTGTTTGTATGGCAGAGGGATGAGGCATCCATCCTGTGTTCTGAATGTTCACCGGGGTGAGAGTTCAAATCCAGACCTATGTAGAAATATCTCATGTGTACTAACATTTTCTAGTGTTTATGTCATAGATTGCTTTTCCTCATTTCAAGTACCTCTCCCTTTTTTCTTTTTCTTTTTTTTTTGGGCCACTGTTTGTGTGATGCTCTGCTTCGTACAAAGTGAACAATTCGTCAGACAGGACCCAGACAGAAACCAGATGAATTCAAATAATACTATTAGGCATTACACAAACTCACTAAATGACACTGCAATGGTGGTTAACAGCAAGAACTCAAGAATGATTAGTAAAATAGAGAATGTCATGTAACTGTTCCTGTGATAGCAGCTGTAAGTGTAGGGCTGGAGTACAGATGGTCCTGGGTTCTAGTACAGGGTGTGCAATCTTTGTTTTACTGTTGTGACATGGCAGTTTATAGCAATGAACTGCAACATAGACAAGTGCTTTCTCAACCTTCTTGTGGCAACAGGTGTAAGTATAGTACTGCCATACACATGGTCCTGGGTTTGAATATACCATATTCCATACACTTTTACTGATGTTCCACTTCCCATTATAATCACTCTCCCTTATAACACTTGACATGGTGTAGCTGATACTAATTATATGTATGACGGCTGAGGTGTTAGTATTGTGTCAGATATGCATTAATGTATCTATGTATTATCACATTTATTCTCAAATGTATGACTGTGGGTATATTATGTACTATATTCCTGTAAGTATATTTCTGCTATCTAGACCACCATGGCCTTCACATGGTGCTGACTAACACATATACACAACTGTCTGTGTATCCAATAGCCTTAAATTTGCTCTGCTTGCTACTGTGGTGCTCCACTTACTATCGTGCAAACATGGTTTGTGCGATGGTAAACACAGTGCCACATTTTCAAACAGTGTGCACACTCACAGTAAACATGATGACTGGAACTGGTGGGAAAACATCATTATCCATGGCTCTAGATCCATGGCAGACAAGACAGGCATTTGTGAGGAATGTGTCGGATTTAGGGCACTGAGATGGGGTGCCTATGAGATTTTTATTGTACTGCTAGTTAGGAACCACAGTGCCAGGCATTTTGCAGAGGGACTATTCTGGCTCCCAGTATAAGTCAGAAGCTTGGGATAGTTTAGCCCAGGCTGTAATCAGTACTACTGGTTTCCCCTGCACTGGTGAACAATGAAAGCATCACATAAATGACCTCCGGAGGAGGAAGAGGGATACCCTCAACTGTTGGGTTGGAGAATTTAGGACTGCAGACATCCCACAACTGTGTATGTATCAACTACAGAGAGCACTTGTAAGAGTTAAAAGCTGAATATAGGCAAGACTGGTATTCATAATGGTATTCTGTTCTGTTCTGTTTTTTTCCACAGCTGCCAGGGACAGAAAGGTCAAGGTATAAACCCATGGGGGTATTTTGGTGAGGGTCATGGAAGCATGTGGCATGTATGCAGCAGAATAGTAGTGTTATTCTAGCATTAAAAGTTAAATATAGCTTTTTGGAATTTTATAGAGTTGCATCAAATTGGCCATGCATGTCTCAACTATAAAAGTAAGCATGCATGCATTAGTCTGCAGCACAAACAAAGAGTACAATATTAGACTTTAGTCAGAGGTTGTGGTTTCGAAGACCACACTTCCCAACTATGCACTACTGCTAATTCTTAAATTATGTGTAATTTAAAGGTTTAAAGTAAAAGCTCTATACCAGTGGCACACGTCCTGTTGTAAACTGTAATCTGTATAATTGGAACACATATGTGCAATATACAGCCGTGTCAAGGAGTACTTGCTACAGTCCGAAGTATAGTGTGCATCTGTTAGGAGATAGTAGTCTTAAAAGTAAAAGTTATGTATTAGAAGTCAGTAGTCTTAAAAGTAAAAGTCAAAATAATAGAGTCAATTAATCGTATCCCTGCATTATATGTCACATATGAAGGTACTAATCTTATCTCTCTTTTTTCCTCTCACCCCAACTCTTATTTTCTTTTTTTATTTTCTTTTTATTTCATTTTTTATTGCATGTTGTCAAAATGTGTCCATGTCATCCATGTGTACCACATCACTAAATGTTCCACAGCACAGGGGGAGTAGGCCAGCCCCACGGGATCTCTCTGCCTCCACTGGCTTCAGCCCTGTTATGCAGCACATCTGGGAGCCAAACTGGCAGCACTACCTCTGCTGCCCCTCCATTACCTGCCCCTCAGGTAGTCCTGCCCCGGAGGCTGGTCCACTGGTACCCTCCTGGAGCAGTGGCAGAGGTGGAAATTTTATCACCCATGCTGAATGACCAGCGATGGTACATAGGGCTGTGTACCGCACTATTGGTGCATGCCTAAGCCATCTGGAGAGGCTGATCTCCATCATTTTATGCAATACCAGGAGGAAGAGAGGCAGACATCAGGCACTCCAGCCATGAGTGGAGTGAGGTGACAGTGATGACAGTTCAGTGGGTCAGAACTCGATTCTCACTGTTACCTAGCTTGATGACCATGGGTTCATGATGTCCTGACCCTCACCCTAGTCATGGTGTCCCACAAACTTTTGTGTCAATCACCATCCCTATCTCTCATCTTGTTTGTCTTGTCTGTCTGCAGTTGCTTCCTCACCTACCCAACTTACCTCACACAGACATTCTTACATCCCTTCCCCCAACATTCCTCTCTCTTCCTCTCTCTCAAAAAAAAAATCATTCCATACATAGCTCACCATTTCACACACATATCTTCTTGACACACTTGATTCAGTCCAACAAAATGATTGTGTTGTAGTCACCCCATCTCTGGAGGTGACAGTTCAAATTCAGTTAATATTTGGCAGACATGTTCACTTTGCACTGTTAAAGAAATGGATAGCTATTCTTCTTTCCTACCTCCCTGCTGCACATTCTTGCCCTGTTTTCTATTTGTTCTTCCCCTTGTTTGCTTCCCATTTCACCACTGTCCTATCATCCCCATTTCTTTTCTTTAATACATTATTGTGTGATAGTGTGCATTGCTTAACAACATGCATCAACGGTAATCCAAAAGTAGTTAAAAGTATTACATACAGCTGTATTTGAATCCAGTATCATCTGACCCAAGAAAGGAATGTATCACTGCATTAACTGCATTAACGCATGCTGCCACAGAGTTAGTTAAGTAGCAGGTGTATTCCAGAGACTCAGTACTAACTGTGAGATTTTGTTCTTCTCCCTGCTTGCTCCCCATTTCACCACTTTCCTATCTACCTCATTTTAACACCTTTAATCTGGTCAAAAAATAGAATTACACACAACACACATAAGTAGCAGAAAAAGCAATGGATCCCTGAACTTTTTGGGCTCCATGTTTGTGAGGAGGTGTGCATCATGTACCAATGTGCAGAGACAGTGAGCAGCAGCAAAATGCAGCAACACATCTCATATAAACAATTGATGTCATTGCATTATCACTATGTAATGAAAAGTATTTTAAAGTATTAGGTTCACCTAACTTTGAACCCAGTATCATCTGGACCAAAAAAGAACTATATCAATGCATTAACATATGCTGCACAAAACCAGTTAAGCAGCAGGTGTATTTCATTGATTCAGTACTAACTGTCAGGCTTTAGCAATGTGGCTTGCATTTTTGGATGGCTTACCTACATGCAAACGTGTATCTCACAGGCATATGCACTTTGATAACCTTTGTGCAAATGTGCTGCTCATTACACTATGGAAATGTTTAATTATGCTGTATTGCTGCAGTTTACTGTCCATTTCCTGTGTATTAGATGAAATTACATGTGCAAACATTACAAACTAAGGGCATTATCTAACAATATGTCACATATTTACAATACATCCATTTGCTGCCACCTCCTCCAAGCACTGCAACCCTGGTGTCTCAACACTTTTTCCTTATCAGACCATTAATTGAGTACAATGTTCCCTTTTGTCTGTACCTCACTAGATACCTACAGCAATTGGAGAAAATATAGGGTTTTGGCTGGAAGACTCCAGGGCCTCCAGCTACAGCATACATGGAAAGACTGAAAAAACTGTTAGTGTACTCAGTATCATACAGGCTGAGAGGTAACCTATGCCTGTCCTACAGAGCAGTCTCAGACCCTGCCCTACTGGAAATGCTGCACATCTGCAAATCAAATGAGACAAGAATAACTTGGCCCAGGGTGCTCAGCTTCACCTGTGGCATAAACAGAACATGTTGGGGAGACAGATATAACCCCCCCAACAACTCACACTCGTCTGTAATAGGCTCCCACTGTGCATGAATCAGTGATCCTCAATGACTGTGTTCAAGTGCAACCTTGACTACTGGTTGGGTGATTGTAAAGTCACCTCTGGGCTGGCATCTATGTTCCTCATTTACAGGGCCAGTTGGTGCTGCTCACAAAATAGGTCTGCTAACAATGACCATCCAACTATGCTCAGTAAGGGTACTTGTGTTTTACACAGGCTTCTAAACACCATAGGGCTGTTAGGCTAGAAGTCTCCTATGTACATATGAGGCTATGAGCTTATGCAGGTCTCCTAACATTTTGCTTCCCACATAGTCTGCTGATGTCATCTACTTTAAGTTGACCTGCAGTCTTGTAAAAGTCAGACTTGTGCCATTGTGTTTGTGTAACATTCTGTGTTCTGTAGTCTGTGTACTTAGGTAGGGGTTCTGTTCTCAGTACAGTCAAGTAAGTCTGTGTGTGTGTGTGTGTGTGTGTGTGTGTGTGTGTGTGTGTGTGTGTGTGTGTGTGTGTGTGTGTGTGTGTGTGTGTGTGTGTGTGTGTGTGTGTGTGTGTGTGTGTGTGTGTGTGTGTGTGTGTGTGTGTGTGTGTGTGTGTGTGTGTGTGTGTCTAGCCAGAAGAGCAGAAGTGTGTATCCTACAGTTACTGCTTCAAGGCCAAGGATTGACAGTATTTTGATCCTTGCACATGCCTACACATCCATTATATGCAGGCCTCCCAACATCTTCTCTCCAACATGCACAGCTGATGTCATCCACTATAAGGTGACCTGCAGTCTTGTAAAAGTCATACTTGTGCCATGGAACTTGCATAATGTACTGTGTTCTCTGTGTACTTAGGAGTTCTGTTTTCACTGTAATCAACTAGGTATATTTGTCAGAAGAGCAGAACTGCATCTTATGGTTACTGCTCCAAGCTCATGGATTGACAGTATTTTGTTGCTTGCACATTCCTACACATCTATTTCATGAACGACTTCCAACTTCTCTCTACCATGCACTCAGTTGACCTGCAGCCAACTAAAAGTCAGACTTCTGCCATGGTGCTTGCATAAGCTAGTGAGTTCTGTAGTCTGTGTATGTAGACAGGTGGCAGTTTTGTGTGTGTGTGTGTGTGTGTGTGTGTGTGTGTGTGTGTGTGTGTGTGTGTGTGTGTGTGTGTGTGTCTAGCCAGAAGAGCAGAAGTGTGTATCCTACAGTTACTGCTTCAAGCCCAAGGATTGACAGTATTTTGATCCTTGCACATGCCTACACATCCATTATATGCAGGCCTCCCAACATCTTCTCTCCAACATGCACAGCTGATGTCATCCACTATAAGGTGACCTGCAGTCTTGTAAAAGTCATACTTGTGCCATGGAACTTGCATAATGTACTGTGTTCTCTGTGTACTTAGGAGTTCTGTTTTCACTGTAATCAACTAGGTATATTTGTCAGAAGAGCAGAACTGCATCTTATGGTTACTGCTCCAAGCTCATGGATTGACAGTATTTTGTTGCTTGCACATTCCTACACATCTATTTCATGAACGACTTCCAACTTCTCTCTACCATGCACTCAGTTGACCTGCAGCCAACTAAAAGTCAGACTTCTGCCATGGTGCTTGCATAAGCTAGTGAGTTCTGTAGTCTGTGTATGTAGACAGGTGGCAGTTTTGTGTGTGTGTGTGTGTGTGTGTGTGTGTGTGTGTGTGTGTGTGTGTGTGTGTGTGTGTGTGTGTGTGTGTGCGAGCGGTTGCTTGACATTACAGAGAACATTTTATACCAGGATTTGAGGCACTGTTATATTCTCCTCAACAGTCACTGCTGATGTCATCAGATATAAAGTGTTGTCTGAGACACTCTAAATCAGATCTGAGCTGTGGACTTATGTAAAGTACTTTGTTCTGAAGTCTATCTACCTAGATAATTAGGGGTTCTATTCTCACTGCAGTCAACTAGGTGTGTGTGTGTGTGTGTGTGTCTGTGCACTTGGTTGACTGTAGAGAGAGAGCATTTTACAACAGCATGTGAGACATTGCTTTTAATATCTTCCTCTCAATAGACTCTGCTGATTTGTGGATATGCATTATTCACATCAAGGCAGGGGCAGAGATGTTCTGTAGTCCATGCACAAGATACCTCATTCTTTCCAATACAGATCTCAGGAACAGGGCTTTCAGAATGTATCCACATAAGTCAGTTTGTAGGACCTGTATTTTCTTAGTGTGAAACTCCCATGCTCTGTCCACCTGTGTTGGTGTTTTGTGAGGTACATGCAAAAGGAAGCATTATACTGTATTAGTGTTCAGATGAGGTTTGAGTACAGTGCTGTTATATCCTCCTTACATTTGGATACAATGGCCTGTCTTCTAAGGTGACCAATATAGCCTTTCCATACAACTGTGGACCTTGGTCGAAGTTCAGATTGCTGTTTACATGTATTCCCAATTCTTGCACCACTAGTTTCAGCATGGGGAGAGTGTTGTCACTGGTGTATTTACCAGGAAATTCAACTTTGCATAAGGCACAAATCTTCACACATTCTATATTTATTAGCAGACCATGGGGCTTTGGCACCAATCATATGTGTGTGTTAGACCCTCTTGTACTATAGTCAGATCATTGGTGGACTCAGTAATTGCAAAAAATATGCATGAATCAGCAAATTGGTAAACTGCAGGTTGTATTTTGTAACCTGGACTGCTGAAAAATAGATTCAAAGCAGTATCAGCCCAGAACAGATCCTTGGGGTATGCCGGAAGTGACAGCTGTAATGGTAGAGGTTGATTCACCAACTTTCACAGTATGTGGTATGTTGGCAAGGACATGGGTTAACCATCTAGTAGCATAAGTGTTAATCCCCAGCTGGTAGAGTTTGTCAATGATACCTGAATAGGGGGACTGTGACCAAACCCTAGGACAGATCAAGAGAGGCAGTATGCACTGTGTTACCTTCATGCAGGCCTATCACACAGAAACAATGGACTGTAACAACATCACAGATTACCTATAGTGTGACTCAGAACATATGCCTACCTGACACAGTGTGATACCCACTTCAATACACCCTCCAAATGGACTATGTTCCCGTACAAGGGTGTACATTGACATTCATCCATCTAAGTGGGCTGGGGACAGCACCTGATGCATGCATGTATAAACACATCCTGACTTTCCTGATCTGTGTGGTAAACCAACTTCTCATCATGGACTTTCTCTAAATGGACACTAGTAATATCCTGCTTTACTTCTTACTAGTAATAGCCTGGCTGTGTGTGACAGACATGTGTGAGTTTCTGATGCTACATCTATGTCTGTTACATCAGTCAGATGTCCTCAAAGAGCATCATCATGTGGAACTTGAAAAGGCCAAGGCATTCGACAGGAGTGCACACTGGGGTATTCACTCCATAATGACAGATGTGGCCATCAACACCTATATCATCAAGTGGGTAGAACAGTGGATCACATAGTGGCATCTAAATATGTAGAAATGTGTGAAGTGTTCTATATCTCATGTCCACTGCTGAAGTGTGTACATTGGGGTGTCTGTTAGGTCCTTTCCTGTCCATTATTGAAATCACAAATGTCAAGAATGACATACTAATCCTGTGTCCCAACAGCTGTCATGAAGAATACGGATTGTGGACAATCATTGACTCCAGCTGTGATATTGGTATAATACAGAGATTATCAGCACACATCAAAGATTGCTGCTATAGCCATGACAACACATGAGATGAAAAAAACATGCAGGGATTTGTTTCATTATGCAAACAAATGCATAAACTAAGGATCATGTAGATGTCACACCCCATCAGCAGACCAGTTGTTATATGTCCTGTGTCCTGGGATATATGGTATGTGGAATGTCCACCAGCATGTGTCCTCAGTGGTGAGCACTCCCTTGTATGTAACACAACTACTGAGTATGTGCAGGACATCCACATGACAGGCCATAATACTTTCATAGTTCACAGCCTTCACTACACCAGTACCTGAGTACAATGCTCTCTTCCTCATGTCCCTCCATACACATCTTCCAATGATGTGTAACTGAATTGTATCACCTTTGTCACTGTAAGCTGTCACATATCTATTTGTGCATACCTAGGTATTAGATTTGCTGCATAAACATTACTGTCTGATGGCACAGAACCCCCATCAAGGTGTAATACCACATGCATATGTGATATCTGTTTCAGTGATGCACTGATGACATACATAGCTCTTTAGTAACATTGACGGCATGGTTTACATTAATGACATTGCGGATTGTGCCATATATATATATCTCTGTCATGCACACCAGTCAACAAGCCTATAGTGATCATAATGTCAAGTGTGTCTCCTCACTGGTCCTGCATATGTTAGTATCAGGCGAGTGTGCCTGATTACACTCATAGATTGCTGACATGTCCTAATAGTTGTACAAGTGTGTTGGTGCAGAACAATCTGTGCTCTCTCAGAAACACATATATTGTGTCAGAGACATGGGTATTTATTTTGATAGTGTCCATGACTGTGTGTGATGGTTTTACCATTGGCCATGAGCCTGTATTTGTGTCCTACTTGTTGGAAGCCTTTGCTGACAATACAGGCAAACTCAGGCAAATCAGGTTGCACAGCTTCACAATATGCACCCAACCCCAATTTAATTTAACATCTGTGATACATGTCCTCTCCGTTGCTCATGTCTGGGTGCTTTTATCACACAGACATCCGCCACTGTTACGTCATCTTGTGTGACAGTCACAGTATATACATTTGTCACTGTGCAGTCTGTACTGGTCTATGTGGAGATGGGATTAGTGTTCCTGCTGCAACTGTCTTCCTTTTACACTTCCTCATGTGTGATACATTACAATGTCTCACCTGTTCTCATTCCTGGTGTTCATCTCAAAACTCCATGTGTGTCCCTATTCAATAAACACACTTCCCATGACTGTTTCTTATAAATGACTGTCCATGTACCCTTACAGATCATTGGCACAACTTGTACAGAGTGCCTGTAATGGGATTCCACAATACACAGCAGTATATACACTGCCCTGTCCTGTGTCTGCAACCCATACATTAATATATGAAAAACTCTGGTGGTCCTTGTGGCATTCTGAGTAATCCCACTAGCCCAGTATGCCGGAGTATGCACATGTTCTGACCTGTCCCTGCAACATAATACATTAATATATGAAAAACCTTAGTGGTCCTTATGGCATTCCATGCAATCCTGCTAACCCAGTATGCTGGAGTGTACACATACACTGTCCTGTCCTGTCCCCACAACATAATACATTAATATATGAAAAATCCTAGTGGTCCTTGTGGCATTCTGTGTAATCCAGCTAACCCATTTTGCTATGCTGTTACTAAGTTCACTGTCCGTTATGCTTTACACAGTTTCCTGGCTGCCACAAAACCCTGCTTGCTTATGTTTGAAGGTGAGCCACGACATGCATATTTATTAAGTGCTGCTGCTCACCTCACAAACATGCAAACTCTGTGTAGGCTTTGTGTGAAGCCTTCACAGAGTTTATTGAATCCCAGGTAGAGTCATTAAATATACATTTATTTTCTATCACACTTGAGCATTTTGTTTTAAGACATTATTTGCTGCTTAAGTGAAATAATGCAGTAAATTTTAAGAAAGGAGATTTGCAAACATCTTCTGTGAAGACAAACCTGGATTAACTCAATAACATGTACAATTATTTATTGCAAACACAGCAGACATCTTAGGCTGATACATAACATTAAATGATATTATGTTTTCTTTGCAAATTGCAGGTATCCCCGAGTGTAACTCTATTCCAGGCAGTTATACTGGAGATGATCATCACCTTCCAATTAGTTCTGTGCATCTTCGTCGCATCAGACCCTAGAAGAGTCAACTCCATGCACTTTGCCATTGGTTTATCAGTCATTCTTGGACACCTGGCAGCTGTAAGTTGTGTTACTAAGAAATGTGACATTTATTTTCACATTTTAAATTACCAGCTTTTGTATTTGACCTTTATTTCATACTGCTTGTGAAATGATGTGAGTCCGTCATCTTACTTAAGAGATAAAATATGCTTGTCAGGATAAAGCTATAGGCTAGAATTCAGAGACAGCTTGCATATTACAAAAAAACACATAAGTAACTTCACATACTCTTGCTCACTACTGAACAGTGAGAAATTTTGGAACCAGATATAAATGTAGTAGTCTATGGGTATAGTCTATGCCAATGAGGCCATTTAGCAACCCAGTGCACTGATGTAGTACAACAGATTATAGAGAGTTCTGTTGTGCAACATCCATGAAAAGCAGTGCACAAAATACATAGGTACATAACTACATGTGGCACCTTGGCCCTATGCACCTATGCATTTCAGCACCTTTGTCTTGTTCAGACTGCTAGTCCACATATGTATGTGTGCATGAGAAGGTAGGTGAATGCATGTCTGTTTACCTGTGTTTGTGTGTGCATGTGTGTGTGTGTGTGTGTGTGTGTGTGTGTGTGTGTGTGTGTGTGTGTGTGTGTGTGTGTGTGTGTGTGTGTGTGTGTGTGTGTGTCTGTGTGCTTTTGAGATTCAGTATGCATTTGAGACTGCTTTTGTGTTTCATTTCTCGTACATTTCAGTGTCTATAATTGTGTACATGTGTGTTTGTGTATGTGACATTATAAAATACTTCCTTTAATAACAATCAAGATCTCCCAGCACACTTGCTATTGTTGTGATGATGCTTTGGAGCAGCCATCTGGTCCCTATCCTTTATCATTCAATAGGGTTGCCAAGCCTGGACTATTTTTCATGTGAAACTTATTTCTCACAAGAAATATATAAAAATATGCATTAATAATAATAATAAAATAAGCACAATAAAATTTAACAGATAGCCCATATTCTAATCATAATAATGCTCTTTAGTGTCAGTGTTACTGGGAAAAAACAAACCTTCCTTGGGTGGGGAGACCTAATCCATACACACCACAACCACTGACTGGGCTATTTTACTGTAATGACCACTCCATCAGGTATTTTTGATTGCTTAATATTCTACCAGTCTCTCACATTTTCTAACCAGTATCAAACTCTCTTGAATATTACCATTCTAGCAGACTAATTGTTAAGTCCACATTCCTTTCTTTCTTTCAAAAAGTGCTTTCACAGGTCCAAGGACAAGCTGGTACCTACATTTGCTTCCTCTTTCTCATCCATGCCTCTGTTTTTCCTATTAAGGCTGACCAGGTTACATCTTTCTTACATCTCTGATGCACCTATGCCATGCCCTTTCTAATAAAGCAAGCTTTAGCTCTTCTTGTGTGTAGTTATGTAATTTTTCACTCCATTGCATGTGTAAACGTAATGTCTTTTTATGGCCTCTTTCTAGAAGTGTAAAGTCCGTAGCTTTGGAAGGCTATAAGAAATGCATGCTGCACTCAAGAAGTGTAATGAAAAGAGCATAGACAAACAGGCACGTTGCTTCTTTGCTTCCATCCTTTGCATCTGTGGATGCATTTAAACAAACTGTTAGCTGGTAGCACAACAATCTTACTTTGCCCTGGTTGTCCATTCCAGGTGCAATAAACATCCCATCAGTTTCACTCCCTTAGCTGATATTTCATACGTGGGTTGTTGTGAACCAAATATAGTACTTTGCATTAATCAGTACTAAACCATAAAGTACACATTTATGCTACTTGGCCATTTCATCTGCTTCCTTTGATTCTTCTGCTGTAATCTATGGCAGAGTCTATCTTTGCATCATTTCCAAAATGGCTTCTTTTTCTCTGTTCTCTAAGATATGTATTAAATGATTACATTGAACAAACCCCTGAAGTATCTGACTAGTCACTTCAGTTGCTTTTGACATCTCACTCACCCCGACCTCTAGTATTGCTTCCTGCAACCATGCTGTCTTCCATTTGTTTTGTCACTGTTCTACCCCTCAGCCTGCAAATGTATTGACAGTTACCTGTGCAGGACCTAGTCAAAGTCTTTGGTGAAGTCGAGGAAAGCCACATCTACTGGTTCACCATTACCACATTTTACTTTAATGTATTCAGAAATGGAGTCTGGTTTGATTGACAGCTTGGCTAGGAATCCAGGATGTTGTTGTCCTATAGAAAAGAAACCAGCCTTTGTATCTGTATTCTCACAGTTGCTTTCACTGCCTCAGCTGTTAGGTTAACAAGTGTATATGTCCTTAGATTTTTCCTGCTGACTCATAAAAAGCGAGCACTCTTCCTATATTCCCGTCTTAAGTATGACTGGCAAGTTATCAGTTGAAGATGTGCATTATGGAATCTCCCAGCACATTTGCTACAGTTCTGCTGATGCTTTGGGACGGCCTTCTGGTCCCTATGCCTTAGCATCCAAACGCATTGCCATTTTCCTTTCTACTTTACTCAGACATCCATTCCTCTCCTTACTCTGCCCTTCTTTACTCTGAACAGGCTTCTTCTGTTCCCTCTGTAAGCCATAAGCGAATGTTTTGGGATTGATATCACTGATGAGAGTTCTGTTTATTATGATAGTTCTACCATGGAGTTTCTCTATCTAAAAATAAGAACAAGAAAAAGAAGATTTAAAAAAAAAACAGAGTATGAAATAAATTAAATGGCCAGTAGTAGAGGAAATACATATAATGAAAAAATTCAAGTCTCGTGCCGTAAGCGATCTTTTAAACAATGCTGAATTCTATGAAACCCCATGTTTTACCACTAGTAATATAATTGCATTTCTTTAATTTTATAAAACCTTTAAAGGAAAAATACAGCTTTAAATCGTTAACCCACTCTAGGTACCCTTGTCCTCAGCATGTGTGTTTTTTCCATGTAATGTTCAGCTGGTTGGAGTGGAAAGTGATCATTTGTCACAAAATTTGAGGCAGTAGACTTGCCATGGAGGTTATTAGATCACTTGATTCTTCCCATCCCTGGTGAGATGTTCATCTAGTGAAACTTATATAACCATTACAGGAACAAGTGTCATAAATATACCTTAGCTTTCACTAATATCATGCCGTGATATTCAGTGTATAAAACAACTATGTCTTCATATGGGCCAGTTCATAAGATTCCATCTGTAACTCTAAATCTAGATTAATACCATCCATGTGCATGGGCATCTCTGCTTCCAGTGTTTATTTTGGAATGATGATAATTGTAAAAACATTTGAAAAAAAAAAGTAACACAGTAAATATTCATTCAGTTATACAATATATAATACTGGACACATGGTGCCATACTGGTTCTGATCTCTTCCCTTATACTGTCACTGCCAGCATCTAGGTTTTATTCCTGACCCCTGGTTGCTGTTTTATGTGTAACAGGCATGTTCAGTCTGCTATTTGTGCAATTTTGCTCAGAGAACTTTGGTTCTGGCCCACTTTCAAAAATTGTGCTTAATTGTTGGAATTTCAAAACTGTCCATATAAATACTGACTTTAACTTTGCCCTTATGATCTGTGAGCGATGGCTATAAAGTGACACACTATTCTATGATTTGCAAGACATTAATCTAGTAATCCATTATTTAATTAAACTAAGGTTCATACAAATATATATACTTTACTTAATATAAAGGTTTGCATTCATTTTATTGAGCAATCCTGCACAGAAGTGCAGAAGTTTTGTGATAAAGATATCAAAAATGGTCATGATAACAAACTGGGGCATCACATGTAATCGAATGTTGAACCATCCTACTTCCTACTGGTATGGAACTGGGAAAAAGAGTTAACAAGGATGCTACAGAGGGGCAAGTCCAGTAGGACAATATTCTGGTTTGAATCATGCCAGTTTTCACTGTCATCATGCAGAGCACCCAGTGGTATAAACCTAAATGACATTCACTGTTGTAGTGACACCCTGACTCCATGTGAAAAAATGGGCAAAGGGGTTGTGGATGGATGGACATAAACACTCATAACATATTCCTAGTCTGTTTTTCTTTTATATCTTAACAATTCACCTCCCATCTGGCAGGTGATTTTTTCCTTTTTTTGTAAGGACTATTGTGTACTAGTCTCACCTCTATTGTGTTGGCACTGAGATGGTGAAAATGTATCCAACATCTGCCCCTTAATCAGTAATTTCCTAAGATTTTTGCAGAGTAAAGGAATCATAACGTCATGGCTAATTGGAGGAAACCAAAAATAACATGTTAAGTTAGGTCACTTTTACCAAATATGTATGTCAGAACCTAGAGATGATTCATTCAGGCATTGGACACTACAAACAAATGGGAAACTGTTGGTTTTTTTGACAACTACTGGGTGAAACACAAAGCCAAAATTAGAGTTAATGACATTTTGCCATTACTTTTCACTTTTTGACTTTTAGAGTTACATGTACTATACAAGGGCTGCAAAGGTATATTCTCCAGTACAGGAGTGTGTGACCTGTGCCCATTACATAAGATTGAAGTGAAATGTTTTGTCAAAGCATACATAGTTAGTCAATCTTGTCCTCACAGAGATCATCACCAAATTAAATAATATCCCAGCAGAAGAAGATCATGCATCTACTCTGTCAGTTTGTTGCAGCTATCTCTTTGCAGCTGCTTTTCCTATTCAAACATTCATAATTTTATAGGTAGTTAATAGGGGTTTATATCAGAACATCAAAGTATTAAAACTTCGAATGTTCTGATATCGAACACTATTCAGGGAACGCTAAGAATAGCGAAGCTGCAGAACAGTGAATTCTTTCCTCGGGAAAGAATTCGGTTGGCCGTTTCTGTGGCTTCGCTATTCTTAGCGCTGTGGTGGAAAGTTACTGGTTGAGTTCAGGTAAGTATGCGATTGTTTGTATGTTAGGGTTAGGGGCGGGCTAAGTGAGTTAGGGTTAGTGCGTGGGTTAGGCATGTGTGCGATAGTGACAGACTTTAGGGTTAGGGGCAGTTTAAGTGAGTTAGGGTTAGGGTGCAGCTTAGGTGAGTGTGCGATAGTGACGGACCTTAGGGTTAGGGTTTGGGTTAAGGTAAGTGGGTAGATAGTGGTGTATGTTTAGTTTAGTGTAGCGTTAGATGTAGGAATTTAAGCGTATGTTTGTGGTTGCTGTTTGTTTGATGTGCTTGTGTTGTGTGTATGTGTTTTGGAGCAGCAGATTTTTTCCATGGGAAAAAAAATTGCTGTTCTGAATGTTCCATATTTTCATGTTTAGATGTTTTGGGGCCGATGAAATAGTGTTCACTATTTTCATCTTTCGATAACGTGATATAAACGCGTTAATAGGCTATTGACCCATGACGATCTTTAGAAGCCTAGCCCTGCATTTCTATAAAGTATTTAGCCTTTGTAACTTAATATGAGTAACCCACAATGGGGTAGAAAACTTACATGTTACCCCATCCATAATGAACAAAGATGAAAAACCAGGAGTGAAATTTCCATTTCCCATCCACTTATCCAGATTACATTTGAATAGAGTAAGGGAAGCACACTGCTTGATTTGGAGACAAAGACAATTCCAAAGCAGTGGTATTCTCTGTGATACATACCTATTTCTTCAACAAGTCACTGTTCTCCCTCGTTGCTACTTCCATCTCTCGTGTGACCCTTTGAATTCCTGTGTAGTATTTTGATTACTCTAATCCACTACTATTTGATAAAACGTACTCTACTTAATCAGCTCTCTCTCTCTCCAGAAAAACTATCTCATATTTGATTTGAACAGCATCCCTCAATTTGCATTTGTGATACCACCTGCTTTTTTTTTCCCTTTCTTTATAAGTTCATATCCTTACTATGCCTCTGTGCTAATCTTACTAATCTGTGTGCCCATATAATATCGCGTCCTTTTTTCTATCTTGTAGATTCCTGTTTTAGACTGTTTTTTGCTTCCCTGCCCATACCTGATCATTTTGCCTACCTCCTGGTCTCTCTCTTGACCCATCCTTTCACCTATGGGGTAGAGACCTATGGCAAGTACAATTTCCTCAGGCTGAAAGTTGAACACAGAGTGTTGTCATCATCTGCAGTGCTCATGGAGTTCTGCTTTGGCGTGTGTCTGTTGTTTCCAGGAACATTTACAGTAATGCTTTTAGGGCTAGTCGTGCAAAAGGCATTACGTGTGACTGTCGCTAACTTCTGTAAGTGAAGTCTGCCTGCAGACATCCTGCCCACTGGACTGAAATACCTCTGTTCTCCTCTGAGGAGTTTAAAATGGGGCATACATTCCCAGGCAACTAGCCTTTCACTCCCACCTCAGAAAATGAGTGGGCTTTTCTCCTTTATTTTTATTCTCCTGCCCTAGTTAGCTCCTCCAGTGCTGGGACAATCCTAGATCATCTGCATCATAGTCCTGACTCTGTCCTTTGCTTCTATGGAATTGAGTTGCATATCCAGTCTTTTTAGAGTTTCTTAGATACTCGATGTCTGCATTGCTTACATCATCCAATTCATGTTGCTTTGCACAAACCTAGTAACATCCTGAGCTGCATGTAGTATTCAACATGTGATTACTACCATTAGAGTAGGAGGTTCACCTTCTTTTCTCTTAAAATGACTTTCCTTATGATATGGTCTAGCACTCTAACCACTGATCATCACTTTTTGTGATAGTTCATTTTGCCTGTAATAAATAATAACTCCTCAATTCTTACTCCATCTAGTTCACATATACCACTATAACATTATTTAGCAGTAGTCGCTAAATGAATCTTCTTGATGTGATTTTTTAGGCATTAAGCAAAGGTGCAATTTTCCAACCTATTCCCCTCTACTTTTAATATCTATCTTTAGACTGCAGACTCCCATGATAATGCCCTGTATATTTGTATTATTTACAGCTGATGCATTAATTAATTCAAGTCCCAGTCCTGACCCCTTTTACCCTCTTACTTGCACTTCTTTCCCCTGACAGTTCTCCTTTAACCACCACTCTCTGCATCTTCCCTGCGAGTCAGTTTATCTTCTTCTCATCCTCCCAGGTACCACTCTTACCCTGCTTAGCTTCATTAGTCATACCTCTCAACCTCTTAGCACAAGAAATCTGGACCAAGCCAAATATAATGGGAGTAAAGGCCCAAAAAGAGGGGAACTGTAAATATTGCTCTTATAAACTTAGAATGTTACTAGAATAAAAGGTGATGTGTTAGCATGGATTTTCTGAAGAATATAAAGGCTAAAATTCAAATGAATGTCTTATTAGTGACTTCAATATTCAATTATTTACAAGAAAACCACGCATTTTATGAAGAGCAGACCAAAAACATAAGGCAAAAATATAGACATTCTGCAAAACTATAGACAGTCGAGAGATATTTCAGCAGTACTCTGCTTCATAAGAGACAGTCAAAGTCTTTGCTAAACTCTCATAACATTGCATTCATTGGCTGAAGCTGGATCTATAGTGTAAATGGATAAAGGCCTAACTACAGACCAGATGGCCCCACACCAGTTAGATACACAAATTCTGAAGAAATCAGATGAGTAATATAGGAGTGACCCATCGAGAGGGGAGACAGGTTGCTCATTTCCTCGGCAGTTATGATACCCATCAGTGGTCAGATGGAGCAGTAACTAGCAAGTGGGCTGGCAGCATGTGATCTGCCTACCAAGTACCTCATATGGTATCCAGATTTGTAAGTTCTTACAGAGCACTAAATATGCACTGGAGGTCATACCACAGCAGCAAGCAATTCAGATCATCAGGAAAGGTTTTAGAAACCAAAATCTCCAACCTTCAGGATAACAGCTGCCTCACTTACAAACTCTTGACGTACCCCTAATTATTTCCTGGAGGATGAGTTAAAAAAATGGGTAGATCAGGTAGTGACAGGGAGTCTGGTGCTCAGTGAGTATGGGCTTAGAAAAATGGATGAAAGAAATATCCAGAGCACACACACCCAACAGAAACACACACACACACACACACACACACACACACACACACACACACACACACACACACACACACACACACACACACACACACACACACACACACACACACACACACACACACACACACACACACACACAAACTGCCTATGTCTTTGATAACACAGCTGTAAAACTGAAGCAACCTTTTGGATATAATCTTCCAGAGAAACTGTGCATCTTTGCGTATCATAAGCTCTTTTATTATCAATATTAATCTAGCAGCATAATCAGAGTAGAAATTTTGTCAGTTCACATTCCAGCAATGTGAAACCATATACTTATCGTGAAATACACAATACGTCTTACCTATAGTCCTTTAAATTCATGTTGTGCCTGTCTGTCTGAACAAGGACAATGCAGATGCTCAGTGCATTAAAGTGAATATGTTGTACATAAGTGTAAACAGTATAAATTTATAATGATGTCTTTATGCTCTTAAAGGCTTTCTGCGGTCCTTTTATACAGCTGTGCTAATGCATATATACAAAGTAATGCACTTTCATCCATCTTAACTATTATCATGGCACTCATGTAACTTAATATTTACTCCAGTACTATGCTTTACTCAACTACTGTATGGCACAATTACAGAGTTTCTAGTTGGTGACAGATTAGAGAGAGATTACTACTTGTTAGGTCCGGTGCATAAATCACACTACAGAAGGGCACATGAATGTTACGATAGGTGTCACTACAAAGGTAGGCTAACAGAGTTCATGCTTGCTCACACATGTAAAGAGGTGGCACATATCCTCTGCTGTCATCATCCAGATAGCCCATTGAGAGTCAGCACAATAAAGTGTCTCCTGAGTATCATACAAATGAGGAGGAAATAAGGAAGATAGGAAAGCAGGAAAGGAGAAATAACAAAGGGAGGAAAACACACACGAGTAATTATGATGTACTATAGATGAAGGAGGGCTTTTTGGGGGAGAAAACCCCTTTTGCAATATATAACAAAATGTTATAGGTGCAGAAGCTAAGGAGTGGATGTTGATGGGGTAGAGGTACAGAGGAAGGTAGAAAGGGCAGGCAAACAAACATAAAATACAAATATAACAACCAGGACTGGTTTATATGCAAAAGGTTTGGATGAAAATGGATGGAGACATACAGAGGGTGGACAGTTGGTATTCAGGAGGGTTCAACCATGAATAACTTATATGGAAAGACAAAAAAGGATAATGCACGACAAGTCAGCAACTGGAACTACAAACAATTTATTTAGCGCTTTCGTCAGTTTTACACTCAGCTTCTTCAGAATGACATCTTTAATCAAATCACCATTTATATAACCAGGCTGGATCATGTGACTTGTTCAATTTAATCTAAACACATGCTAAAATCTAGATTTAAAGTGACATTCAGTCGCCCATTAAACACACACTTGATACCCTACAAAAGCAACAACCTATTAAAACCTACATAAAAGCTCACAACATACCTAAATGCAGATACAAATGCATTATACATATACCAAATTACATTTTTTAGAAACGTATAATTTTTACTTATTAACAATGAAGTTCCATAACTCGTAGTTTTATAATGAAGAAAACAGACCCAAATACAGGGACTCTGTACTTTCTGATTATAAAAACACAATAAGTCATAATATTGCACTGCCTGTCTAAGTAAATAGAAACAAATGAAATACTAGTAAATAAAATTCAATTGTAATACAAATATTGGCGTCCAAAGTTCCCTCTAGTGTTGAGCATACTTATAAATGATATTCAGCCTTCAATTTTAGATAACTAGTGAGGGAAACTGCATCATTCAAACCTGGTGGGCTGGTGGCATTGACCCTCAATTGCCATATAAGCTCTTTATGTTCTGAAATCAACTCAATGCCCCCCCTCCCCCCACTATTGTATTCTTGTTGCTCTATAGCCATAAACATAAGTCTATGTTGGGGATATTGATTTAGGTGTTTAGCCAGGGAGTTGTTCAAATTGCCCTTGTTTATGTCATATACATGCTGGTAAATACACTGCCTAAAGGCATTCTAGGTCTTCCCTGTTTAATAACTTTCGCATTCCTGACACTTTGCGACACATACAACATTTTTACTGCTACAGTTCCATTTCTGACTCAACCTAACAGTTTCATATTTTGGAGTACTGATGTTGTTACCTTCTGACATGTACTGGCATTGTGTACAATGCCCACATTTCTTCATCTGTCCAGTCTTGTAATGTTGTTTTACCTCCTTGTTCTGTTCTAACATATGTTTTAAAACTTGAGTCCTTTTTGTACACCACAACAAGTTTGTCTCCTAACTTTCTACAAATTTCTTCATTATTTCTAAAAATACACCAGTTTTTCCTCAGGATGTCCTTGATCTCATAAAACTGTGGGTTGTATGTCAAAATCATAGCATTCTTAAATGTAGTGTCACTGGTGGCTTCCAAATGCTGTGCAGTGGGGATTTCTACATGGGGATTCTCATCATGTGTTCCCCTCCCCAATAAAGGGTATAAATGACCAATTTTCCTTTTTTCCTTGACCTCTGATAAGATGTGTTCGACAAACCCAATCGGGTAACCTCTTCCCAATATCATCCCTTGTAGGACCTCAATTTCTTTATAGAATGTCTCTAAATCACTCACCATTCATGCCAACTGTACTCTTTAGCCTTTGACTAGGGACCTTTTTTGCTACAATGGGTGCCCACTGTCATAGTGCAGGAAGGAAATGGAATATGTTAGTTTTCTATACACGTTAGACATGAAGTTTTGAAGTTCCCTATTTTTATTGATCGAAATGTCCAAGTAACTAATAGTATCATAGTTAACTTCCATGGTAAAATGAAGAAATGGGGTGCTAGTGTTAAAGAACTGAAAAAATTCCCCCAACTCTTCTTCACTACCTCTCCAAAATATCAAGATATCATCCAGGTATCTACCATAAAATTTACAAAGCCTGAACCCTGAAGATATGAAAACAGTTGTTAACTCCCACTATGTTAGGACAATACTGGCAAATATGGGCGCTCAAGCTGCACCCATCTCAACACCTGAGGTTTGCCTAAACAGTTGGTTATCGAAAATAATATAGTTGTTGTCCAAAATCAATTCAATCAGTGTTCTAAAAGTCAAGATCCTTGAGTGGGTAAAATTAGTGTGTCCACAGGAAGTCATAAAACATGTCAATACCCTCCTCAAGTGGTATGACATTAAACAAGTCTTTGACATTTATTGTCGCTAAAATAAAAGTGTCGCTATATAATTCTTTTTTAATTTTGCATAAACAATCCCAAGAATCCTTTATGATATGTTCAAATTTTTGAAGGGTTGTTTTTAAGTGACTGTCTAAATATTTAGTCATGGTCAAAGTTTTGGATGCCTTCACATCCACTATAGATCTGAGGGGTGGATTTGTGATGCTTTTGTAAATCTTGGGAATTCCAAAAATCGTGAGAATTCTAGGGTTAGTCTGTAATAGGAAGTGGAACTCAGTACTAGTGATCTCATGCTTGAAAAGTAGATCATTCAAAGCTATGTCTATATTTCCATATGCAATGTTAAGTTCATTCAAAGACACTTCCTCGTACTCCTCACCAAAAAGAAACACAAGAATCTTATCAATGTACATCTGCTGATCCATTACTGCCAACCCCCCTCCTTTATTGGGTTTCAAGACCCGAATTGACCTATAATTGAAAATATTGTTCAAAAGTCTCTGTTCACTCTCATTTAAATTTTGGTTATTATATGTAACATTAGTCCTTCCTAGTAAATTTCTGATATCATTGTAATATATAGAATGAAACACTTGAAGGACCGGGAGCAGACGGGGATTATGCATACTTAGTTTCTTGCATACATTGGTAATTTCAGGGGATTGTTCCCTATTCATTACTAGGCTCAAATTCAACTTCCTGATATATAACTTAAGGTCTAATAAAGTCTTATCTAATTGGGCTTTTCTAGTTGGTACAAAATTAAGCCCCTTTTGAAATAAATTTGCCCATTCATTGGTTACTTCATGACAACTTAAACTGTATATTTTTAAATCACAATGCTCATTTTGGACTATAGTCAAATGTCCATCCATTTCAGAAATATCATTGTCAGGAATATCATAATTCAGTTCAATCTCCCACTGATCTCCCCCTGCCCTGAAAGCCAGTCCCTTGATTGTGACCATTCCAGGTACTTCTGTGGTATGTCCAATTGTTGTTGAAATTCTGTTGCCACTGATTTTTTATCCTCTCCGATCTACTGAGAGGAACCCCTAAAGGGACATTATCATTGCAGGTATTTTGATTGAAATCATTAGTGTATTTTACCCCTTCCTCATGCTCATTGCTAGATAAGTTCTCTTGGTTAACAGAGTTTTCAGCATTAAATACTACTTGTTGGGTCCATTGCATAAGTCACACTACAGAAGGGCACACGAATGTTACAATAGGTGTCACTACAAAGGTAGGCTAACAGAGTTCATTGTTGCTCACACATGCAAAGAGGTGGCACATATCCCCTGCTGTCATCATCCAGATAACCCATTGAGAGTCAGCGCAATAAAGTGTCTCCCAATTATCATACAAATGAGGAGGAAATAAGGAAGCTAGGAAAGTAGGAAAGGAGAAATAACAAAGGGAGGAAAACACGTAAGAGTAATTATGATGTACTATAGATGAAGGAGGGTTTTTGTGGGAGAAATCCCCTTTTGCAATATATAACAAAATGTTATAGGTGCAGAAGATAAGGAGTGGCTGTTGATGGGGTAGAGGTACAGAGGAAGGTAGAAAGGGCAGGCAAACAAACATAAAATACAAATATAACAACCAGGGCTGGTTTATATGCAAAAGGTTTAGATGACAATGGGTGGACACAGACAGAGAGTAGACAGCTGGTGTTCAGGAGGGTTCAACCGCAAATAACTTATATGGAAAGACACATAAGAAAGAGGAACACCTAGATGGGCATATGACAAGGACCATGGTGGTGCATAAGGTCAACCCACAGGGCAAAACACCCTGCCATCCATCACCTCCATGAATGATGTCATGCACTGGCTGTAGCCCAAGCGTAATGATGGTCAAAACTAATACTCACATGACTCAACAGCTATGCCAAGTTGGGTATCTGGTTGAAGGTGCATCTAAGTAGAAAATATGTGCAGCTGATGGCACAAAACAATGGAAGACCTAACCAGATCACTATCAGAAGAGAAACCTACACCCCCATCTTGAAAAGTAGCCAAGGAGACACCAGTGATCCCTTCAGGTCACTTTCAGCAGAGTGCCTTCTAGTCCTCTGTTGAGAGGCAGATCTGGTGACCACTGGTGATCCACCAGCTCTACCACATTTGGACCTCCAGAAGAATGAGAAAAAATAGTACATTAGAACATGAGTGCACTTATATAGTCAACACATACAAGTGCAGTTTTACAGTGGACTTGGCACACATGCTATATGCAACTCGATGCTGGGAGAGTCTGTTCCATGTTCTGTGATATATTGCTACATTGAGTTCTCACTTCTCCACTGCTGTAAAACAAAGCATGAATACATCAATACATATGTACACAAAGTTATATAATACAAAAAGAAAAAAAATGCTTGCAGTACATGTCTGACTCATTTTCCTTAACCTCTGCTGCACACTGCTGAAGAAAGTTAGAGGTAATAGTAAAGGTTATTGTCCTAATGCTGACACTGCAATGGACCCCTAAAGAATCTAGCACTACAGATCTACACAGGCTGTTAGCACATGCATAGTGGTCATATCTTTATCTATTTTCTGAGCATGACTACTTCCAGCCAGTGTGAACAGTACATTGCATTTCAGCAGCGATTTAGAGACAGTGGTGTTAAATGATCTCATTAGCAGAAGTACCTCACTAAGAGATCCTTAGTATCACAATATAAAGTATGGGCACCATGTTACACAAGAATACTTACAGACAAAAAAAGTACAATATAGGACTTTTACACAGCAATTGTGTGTATTTTGAGATACAAAGAGTGAAGGAAGATAATCTGCCTGGTTATGTACCCCCACTATCATCAACACCTATGTTGGAAGTCAGTAACATTGCTATAGGGTATGTGTGAGTGGGAATACAGCACAGTTCTATTACCCTGCCATGTCTAAGAGTGGTGCATTATCTGCCATAAGGGACATGGTGACATGCATACATAAGGTGAGGCATGGTAGTGCTTTGTAAAGGAAGTGTGATAGCACTGCTTGGGGCCAGTACCTACATACAGGAATGGGCATGGAGAAGCCAAATCACTTTCTGTAGTGTGTAAATAATATGAATGGACATATAGAGAACTATAAGAGACTGTCAACTGTCTGCATAATAAGGAGAAGAGGGACAGTGGCCATAGGTAGATGACATCCACAGCATGACATGCACACACAATGACTGACGTGTGTAATGCACAGGTGTACAGGGCTTGCTGAAAAGGTTAACATCCTAGGAGATAGATGTATTATTTCAGGCCCTCCACACATCAAGCACAACCTTCCGGGACAAAGGCATTGCAGACAAGTTGCAACATGACCAGATATAGCAGAAAATGAAGTACATGTGAATGCTGTGATCAGCCAAAATAAATCTCTGCAAAAGGTGTGTTGAAGCATAACTTATATGATTCTCTGTGCAAAGGACAAGGTATGGGTGAGCCATCAAAACAGAAGTGATTGACAGAAGTTGAAGAATTCTTGGTGTCCATCTTTGGAGTGCATTGGATCCTAACATCTGTGAGTGTCTTGGATGTCAGAGTGTCAGTGAGGGATGCACCAGCCTAGTAATGACCAGCACACATCTATGTGGCACAATGTACTACACGTGGAATGGGACTACTTCACTAAGGACTGTCTGCATATCTATCCATTCAGGTACTTATAGACTGCACCTACAACAATCTGCATATCTTGGTATGTATGTCTATCTATGATTTATTGATATCTCACCATCAACTTCTATGAATTCCTCTGGGGTTGGGGTAAGGACTGTAGGCCTATATGGAAATGCTGCCAAATATATCATAAGTTAATACTGTTACATGTTCTACTCGTGGAGAGCGGGAGCAGCACAACAGGACAACTCAAGTCTGATATCATCAAATCAGCTGTGGTTGATGATAATGGTAGCCTGCATATGTCACTGTCTAATGACTCAGTGACACTGTCTGCAACACTGCTATATGAGGCACACCTATATCCTTCTCATTAGAGGTCCCTGTTGAGTTACTGACTGACCGCACATCCTCACTGCTGCATGGTAAACATCCTGTAATTGTGAAACCCTCCCATGTTCACCACAAGTCCCCAGCTCACACTGCATCTGAAATTTGCACTGCCTCTGATAAGCACATGCCCACCATAAGGGAGAGTTATGGGGGGGGGGTCGTGGTATCACCATGACTGCAGGTCTGTTATTCATATGAGGGTTACACTCATCATAAATCAGAAGATCTGCAGGTCAGTGAACCAGACACAGACAGTTACTGTGAACATATCATGGAGATGTTGAGTGTGCTTTGAGGCTTACATGACAATTTTCAACATCTGCAAAGTGATGCAGAGTATAGGGATATGGAGCAGGTAAGGCTGCTTAGGGCAGTGCAGGCAAATTTTGCCACCATGGGTGCTTTGATAAGGCACATGATAATTGCCTTCTGGTCTACCTCTGCAAGTCATTGTAGGATTTGCTGTGAAAGGTCCAGATGCTTAGTTGCTAGGCATATGTTAACCCTACTGAGACTATGCAGGCCATTGCTGAGATGGCATCTCTGTAGCAATATCTAGGCATTCTCCCAGCCCTGACCAGTGTTGGCCTTACAATCATAAGTGGTAAGGTTCCTTGGGCTCAACATGTGAGATGCCTTCCCAGACTGCTTGTGAGTACTCCCATAGTTCAACTCCATCAGTATCCCCTTGGCTACATGTAGCGCCACACCTGGTCATGGTCATAATCCAGGTCATGCATGACAATGCTTAGCAGAATCTCAGTGTGGGGCAACCCATCAGAATACATACATTTGATCCAATTCTTTTCATGACATAGGCTGGATCAAGTTATAAGACCACCACAGCAAACATTGCCAATGGTTGCAATTCCTGACTACCCATGAACACCTACCAGAGTAAGTGGCTAGCATATTCTCCTTTCATGGCCTTGCTGTTATTATAGTCCAGCTAATGATGAGCTTCCCATTCAGTTCAATTCTGTGGTTAGGGTAATGTCTAATGCACAGAATTGCCACTCCACATGCTGCCATGCATATCCTTACTGTGATACTACATGCATCATTTTATTCTGTGTTATGTTTGTCATGGCCCATACTTATGGACCAAATGCCATGTCATTGTCAGAGCTGCAATATATTGCACCTGCCTCTGCTTTACTCTTGTAATCAGTGGTGTCTGTTCACCCCCAGACTCTAAAACTTGCTAATCTGCTGCTAGTCATAACTATATAGTGAGTCCCCTGGGATGTTTCCCTTCTGCACCAGCTGTTTCTGCATTGCCATATGACACAGTATGGTATACACCTTGCAGATTTTGCTGCCATGGTCTACAGGATTGTGGATAGTGGTCACCATCCAGAGCTCCACAGTATATATGGCATCATCTGAGGCACATAACAATTGCACCATTACATGAGGCCTGTTCCTTGTTTGTATGACAGTTGTGTATATTGTCTTATGTGACCTACCTATATGTGCACCACAGGCTAGAAAACCTTGTGGGGATACCAGTCCACCCATAAGCCATTTGTATATGTCAGACATGTGCCATACATGTGAGTCACGGTAACTGCTTTTGTGGGAAACTGTACACAATGGTCTGGGTTTTACACACTACCTAGCAATTCAGAGACTGGAAGTCCTTCCTGTGGAAGAACCTTAGTCTTTGTGAAGCAGGTAGGGCCTTGATGGTAACATGTGTGCAAGGTATGGCCTCAGGGAAATGGGCTACACTGTAAAATGTCTACAGTCCAGTAGTTTTCACTTCTGCAGTCTGAAAAAAATCCCAAAAATAATACATACTGCAACATTTCACTGAAGAACTGATGTTGAATATATATATAAGGCTGCTGTATGTGATATCCCTATTATCCCCCACTGAATCTTTTATCAGACATTTCCATTGGGTGAATATTCTAGCAAACCTGAACACATCTTATTGTGTGTATAAATATTGTAGTGGAACTATTTCAAGCAATCTTATTCCAGGGACTGCACAGACAAGTATTCATCCTTTCCTCACTGTATCTACATTCTCTTCCCATTTATCCTCTACTTTTCCAGTAGTGTGCATATTCCTCAGCCTAATCATTCCCACATCTTCTCACCAAAACTTGTAACTTTGCTAATCTTAGTGCATTGCATTATCTTTACTGTCTCTTCACCATGCTTTCCAAAAATCAACACACCATTCATCTGAAATAATTCTAATATAGCAGAAATGTCAATTTATGCTTTAATCACTGTAGTTTACAGTATTTTATGGTTTCCACAAATCAATGGCAATGTTTCTGAATCATTTTTAAGTAGTCATGCTTGACATCCCCTTGTCCCCCACCTGCTGACCATGTCTATCCAGGATGCTATAAATGTCAAAGACTATATTCTTTCTCATATTCCATAAAAACCTCAAACAGTGTAGGTTTTGGCTTTCCGTATGCAATGTCTGACTCCAGGATGGGGGAAAGCTTTACTGTTATGATCCGAAGAGAATCTTTTCAGAGGCCTGTCATGTTCACCATTGTATTCTTCACTGCCTGATTATTTTTCATTTTCAAATCTTCTATATAATCTCAGACATCACCGCAATACCTTGTCTTACATTCTAATTTTGTTCTGTCTGCTCAATTTGTTTTGTTGGCTCTGCTGCCCTTTTCTGTAACTTACATATTTAACATTTAAAAGGACACACTGCCATTTGTTAGTCATGGAAAAACCCTGCATCCTCTGTTTTAACTATTTTGAAATGATTTAAGTAGGTTATAAACATGCCTGCTGAGTTTCAAAGTTCATTGTTATCATTTACAATTTGATAGTCACCATACCCCTCAACATTTTAGGACAAGAAATCTGAACAAAGCTTAAAATAATGGGTGAGGCAAATGCCCAGAATTAGAAGTAGATTTTAAATATTGCTCTTATAAATCTTGAAAGTTGCTACAATAAAACAATATTTGTTAGCATGCTTTTTTCTGATGTATATGAAGTCTGAAACTTGAATGTATATCATTGTTTAGTGACTTTAATGTTCATTGATTTGCCAGAAAAATACAAGTTTTATGAGGAAGAGACGAAAAATATGAGGCATAAATCTGAACATTCTGGGAAAATCCGGACAGTTGAGAGGTATGATAGTCACCTCTGAGACACTTAATTATAGCAACTTTATTACATCCCATTTTTTCTGATCATAAAGCAACATAGCCACCCAGTTCCAACTCTTGACCAATCATCACAGATTGTTCATTCTTAGATAAAAGTTTGTTCTATCAACAGGTGGTAAATGACACCTTCAATTTTTATACTTAAATTTACTTGCTATATTTATTAGAATTCCTAGACTTATGGAATCAAAGAAAGAAGCTACTAACTTGAAGAAGCACCAAGAAACTTCCATTTTTCCCTGCACTTCTTTTTGTTTTTGCTCTTCCATCTCTCTCTGTCTCTTTCTATATCTCTGTTTCTGTCACTCTTCCTCCCTCCTCTCTTTATGTCTCTATCATTTCAGTCTGAAGTTAACTTTGATCACAGTTAATTGTTGATACATTCTTTGGTGCTTGTGTCTCCAGGGTGAGCTATAACCTGTTGTTATACAGAATTTGTCCTTTTTTCTTTTCAACTATAACCTTGAAATCACAGTTCTTCATAGCTGCTTTAACCGTTCTTTATACTGAATGAACTATTTTCCCTATCACCTCTGCCTTAGCACATAGAGAAAAGCTATTGGTCTGCTTACCTACCAAAAGTGGTGTCTTAACTTCACTGGTTTTATTGTGGTTTCATTAGGTGTTTTTCCAGCAGGATCACTTTTACATCCACATGACCTTTCTGCCAGAACATTTTCGTATTCAAGTGTATTACTGTATGTAAAGTTTCTTACTGCCTTCTGCTGCTGGTATGTTCAGATCCTGACCCACTCTTGCATTTTTTTAATGCTATCCAGCTAGCCTCCCGACCCACTCTTGCATTTTTTTAATGCTATCCAGCTGGACTTCAGCTGCGTAATTGCAGAATTGTACCTTGAATGCCACTGGTACTATTGTCCAGCTGATACTACATCAATGGCAGGTTGCAAATCAGAAGTAGAGTGAAGTAACCTGTAGCAACAGTTATGCTGTTCTGGATGCCACAGGATTATTAACGGAGGTGCTTACCCTTATCCCCATGACCATGATATGGACTATTTTGCCCTAAGATAATCCTTAAAGTATTAATCACCATAAAATTTAAAGTAATAAGTAAACTCTATCATATGATATATGACAAAACGTACTATAATAAACAACTCTGAAATATATAAGAACAGTATATTTTATGTAAGATTATCTTGACAACTTTGTTTTGAATGACAATGGAAAAGATTTATTGAGCATCGAACTAGAACCATTATTTAATAAAATATCTGTATAATATTAATTCTTCCACTTTTCTAATTATGACTTATGCTTACAACAGTTTTATTGTTCAGGTGTGGGAAAATTGTAATAATACATTGCAATTTGTTTTCCAGATTAGGTATACTGGCTGTGGTATGAATCCAGCGCGCTCATTCGGGCCAGCGGTAGTCACTTTTAATTTCCAAA